>NC_033794.1:96544462-96574462 GCF_001876935.1 Asparagus officinalis
GTGAAATTAAGGGAGCGGGGAGCGGCAGAGGGGGCAGGAGTTGCGGCGGAGGAGCCAGGGCTCGATGCAGATCTGGCGGAGGACACGAGGGGGAGGGCATCAGTGCAGACGACGCAAAGGAGGGAGGGGTCGGCGACGGTGGCGACTGAGAGGGCGTCGATGATTGATTGGGGGACCGGCGACGGGTCGGGTTCGGTATCGGGGTCGGAGGTCGACATGATTTTTTTAGGAAAAATTGGTTGGATCATCACAAAAATAATTGCTGGAGGAGGAAAGGGATTGTGGAGTATTTTTTTGGTTTTAAATTGGGAAGGGAAGGGTAATTTGGGAATGAGTTCATTGGGCAGTGGGATTATACAGTGTTTGGGGGTTAGTTACACTTATATTTTTATAAAAGGGCTTTTTGGTTATGCTTTTTGGGCTTGGGGTGGGGATGAATGACCCAACTTAATTTGGTTCCCCCAAGCAATTTTCCCTTATTTTTTTACTTACTTAAAATATGTATATATATATTAATATATTAAATATTTTTTTAATAAAAATAATATCATTGGAAATGTCTCATCGATACCTTCAAAATGAGACTAATGTCGAATTATAAAATTGCAAAACAAGTAATTAGAAATGATAATACATTAAAAATTACACTGAAATAAAACACATTAACTTTTAGATATTCCACTTCTGTCCTATTTAATTATTAGTTTATATTTTTTATATATTTGTGAAATAAGTAAAAGATTTGTTAAATGGATAGAAATTAAAATGGAGTTGGAAATGGAGGAGTATGATTGGAGTTGCAAATCTCTATTTTAGTATATTCTTTAGAATATGCCTTAGTGGGGACTCCAAAATGGAGCGAATGGTTGGAGTTTGCTCTAAGGTGTCTAGAAACTTTGAATTCAGATAGTACAAACCCCCAGTAAGGACATAAGGGTCGTATTGATAATAATCATAACTTAACTCGTGGCAAAACAATTCAAGGGGCACAACCGACAAAATGAATTGATTGACATGAATTGTTCATCATTTATGCAGTTTGATATTAACTGTGTGAAGATCTCTGGAATGAGAGTTGGAATAATTTAGTTTAAACAACCATAAGACGAAACAAGGTGGAATATGGCAAACTGTCAGTTGTATATAATATCAGGGGAATGTTGAGTGTGTACTTTGTTCTGACTATTATCACCTGTAATATGGCAAATTCGTAATATGAGATATCGCCTGAGTTTCTGTGAATTCTCATGAATGTTTGTGTTCCCTCATGTCGAAACTGTTTATTTTTTTTTCATTTAATGAAATGCTGAGAAGTCTATGCTTCACATTTTATTATCTCAAAAAAATGAGAATATAAGAAGGACAAGTAAAGCTCAACACCTGGTTCAATTCGTACGAAAAACGTATGAGATGTGATTCTGTAAAGCAAGGAGATCCGAGATTCCACAATAATGACAGTGGAAATTACTGTGAGGCGTATATATTGTGCAATGAAGTGACGACATCCTGTCAATCGAGCTGTTAGTGCGGACTTTTGTGCTCTTAAGCTATACTTAAATCCACCCATAGGGCACTTTACCGATCACCGCTCATTTTAATCTTCTCTTTTACTCTGCAATAAGTTGGCTTCTTTGAACCTAGTCATCGACACCATTAGTATGCCGTATGCAGAGAGCAACCCCAACATGAAGGATGTCTATCGATTGACATTTCTTCTAGTAGGCCATCCTTATGTTCTGGACTCTTTCTTGATGTGTGCGTGTGTGCGCGCGCGCGTGCGACATTATCATATTAGACGAGGGGGAAAGATGGTCCGAACCTGCCGTTAAAAATGGGAGCATCTTTAGGTGCCAATCCCATCGTGGTCAGCCCACGATGGCCCTTTGCTAGTCCACTCATGCATGTTGCATCCTTTCTCCACTCCCCCAACTCCAGAGCCACCCCCTCTATAAATTTGTACTGCAACCCATGACAAATTCTCATCCAATTTCTACTCTCTCTCTCTCTCTCTCTCTCTCTCTATACACGGAACTTATTATGGGAAACATGTTGAAAGAGTTGATGGAGATTGGAGTACCCTTAATAAGGGCATGGGGCCCTGGCGTCCTGATCACGGTTAGCTTTGTCGTAGGGTTCCTGGTCTATTTCTATGCACCCTACTGGGGAGTGATGAAGATCCCGGGACCTCCCACCACTTTTCTTGTGGGTCACCTTCCCTTGCTAGCCAAGTATGGGCCGGACGTGCTGAGAGTGTTTGCTAAGGAGTACGGACCAATCTTTAGGTAATTTTTGATACTCAGCCCTTACTGAGGTTAATCATGCAGGCGTCGGTAAAAAAAAAAAAAATTGTACTTCCACGTTTGCAGATGACAGGCTTATGTATGGGCTATGTTTAATCCGTGTCTCATAAAATGTATTCTGAGCGAGAGGAGAAAGTATCCAGCCAGGTTCTCTGTACTTGGATAAATGTTTTGACATAAGAGTCCTTGAATGAGTTTTTCCAGCTTCACGGTCTCTGATGGGACAAAGAAAATCCACTCCTTTTTAATTACAGATGCATTTTAGTTCATATTTATGTCCTGTATTTCCCTTATGCAAAAAAAAAAAAAAGAAAAGAAAAATGATGTTGAAGTATAGCTATGACATGTTTCTTTGTGTGGTGAATGGCATTAGGTTCCACATCGGGAGGCAACCGCTAGTGATAGTGTCTGACCCAGAGTTGTGCAGAGAGGTGGGAATAAAAAAGTTCAAGGATATAAAAAACAGGAGCATCCGTTCTCCTACCTCTGGATCCCCAATACATGAACAGGGACTTTTCCTCACAAGGTAACAGAACAAGAACAAGAATCTTAAAAAAAAAATACAAATCGTCTGAGATTTGGCTTTATATACAAATATGTTGCTGTGGTATTGTTCTCTTTAATTGAAAACAGGACTCTTTCGGTCTGCATAACAAAACTGGCATAGCTCTAATCTTGCTTAAGCATTTGAAGAAACTGAAAGGGCAACTTTTTAGATCATAAGTTTTTTAGTTGTTGAATTGCCTCAAGATAGCACTATTTGCTTTGGCGCAGCAAATGATGAGACCATTTATTCTACAACTCAATCAACTTAAAATAATCTGCTTTTAAGACTAATATAGTCTATCCATGTGTATCTATTTCTGATCGCGAGACGTATCAACTACATATTTTCAATGCATGTAAAATTATTATTTTTTCCATATATTTGGGAATATGTTGATCATATGAAGAGTTTGAATCATCCATTTTTGTGCTGACGGTTTACCATCTATTTTAATAGGTATATATAAATAGTTATACCCTCTCTTTGTAATATAATGTTACCTTTTATACATATTGTATACATTATACAAGTTACAAGCAATACACGATTCTACTTTGACATATATCAAGGTGTTAATCGGCTAATGCCTCTAATTAACATTTACTAAATTATAAAAGTTTCAGATACCTAGGAATCTAGGATTATTTGATTCCCTGTGTTAAGATTTTAGCAGAATGGCTATTTTATACATTCATATTTTCGTTTGTTTTTTAATATGCGTGTGAGTGCGTGCATGTGGAAATAATGGATATAATGTGGTAGCTCATTTTGCTGCAAAAAGATAGACTAGTGATGAGGCCCACCCTGATAGTCACATTGAGAGAACTTCGTCACTTATATCTCATGGTAGCTAAGGTGGTGGGTCATATCTAGTGTACCTTACACAAACATAACTAAGGATATTGCACAATTCTCATTTCTTATGTATAGATTGTTGTAACAAAGTTTATGTTGAGATTATTCATATATTCCCCCCACTCTTATCTTTTAAGAACTGTCTAATTAAAGTATGATTAAAACTCAAACCTGTCAGATTCCACAACATATATTCTACTGTGTTCCAAGATATCAAATACTTCCTCATGGATGAGCAAAATAAAAATTCATTGATCTCTTTTGTCTCTGTTTGTTTCAGAGATTCAAGGTGGTCATCGATGCGAAACACAATTATCTCCCTATATCAGCCTTCTCATCTTGCCACTCTGTTTCCCATCATGCAATCCCACATCAACTCTCTCTTAGACAACATCTCCTCAACAAAACAAGATGAAGATATCCCCTTCTCTGATCTTGCAATCAAAATGGCAATCGATATCATAGGAGAAACTGCATTCGGAGTCCAATTCAACCTCCTTAAAGAACTCTCCAACGAACACCAAATTAAAGATGATAACGTCACAGGTTTCCTCAAGTTACACTCTGACTCCATTGAATCTCTCAAAATGGACCTCAATAGCTCTTTCTCCACAATACTCGGGCTATTAGTCCCTATCCTCCAGAGCCCATGTAGAGAAATCCTTAAAAGAGTACCTGGAACTGCTGATTATAGAATGTATCATACTAATCAGAAACTCTGCGAGAAAATTGACGCAATTATTGAGAAGAGATTGAAAGAGAAGACAGAAGATTGTAATGATTTCTTGGCTGTGGTGTTGAATGCTAGAGAGTCTGGATCTGGTAAGAAACTCTTCAGTTACGATTATGTGCGAGCACTTACTTATGAGCAACTCCTCGCTGGAACAAAAACTAGTGCTTTTACTTTGGCAATGACGGTTTATTTAGTTTCTGAACATCCTGAGGTTGAGAAGAAGTTGATTGAGGAGATTGATAGTGTTCTTAATGGGGATGTGTTTCCTACTGCTGATGATCTGCAATGCAAATTTCCTTATCTTGATCAGGTAATTGTCTTGTGTTTATTATACCTGTTGTGATTCTTTTTACTAGGATATGGCTTGAATTATAAGCAAAAGTTCAATAACCGTAGTCACGAGCAAAAGGGAGTTCATCCAGATATGAGGATGATTTTGCTCCTTCGTAACAGAAGTTTATATATACTTTATAAGTCTGTTGAGATACGAGGTAAAAGTACCTGTAACATATGTTTATTCTACACAGGGATAGAGATACAAAGACACACTAGTACACATTCTAGTTTATTTGACATATGTTTGTCCTTCGCAAGGAAGTTAATAAATTATACAAAGCAACCATAAGTTCCTTTTAATGTAGTTATCCATAATTTATTTTACACAGTTATTCTTCTTTGTTTTTGTGTAATTTATGCTTTCGAAGTTATTTCTTCACATCATCTTGTCAATATTTTCAGAATTTGCAGTCCCAGTTCTAAAGAGAACTCTTTTGTTTCTCACCTGGCACAAAGGCTTGTAAATCTTTTGACCGTGAAACAGTTTTGATGAAATCTTATAGTTTTCACCATTGAATTTAATTTTGTTTGCTTAGAAAATTCAAAACATACTTCTCTGAGAAAAGCCTGGAATGATGTTATAATACAGGTGGTAAAAGAATCAATGAGATTTTGCGTCGTTTCCCCGTTAGTTGCAAGAGATACATCAAAACAAGTTGAAATTGGAGGCTATCTCCTCCCAAAGGTAAACAAACCTCAACCTAAAACTCTTATCAAAGCATACACAAAGCTTAGAACTAAACAACTCTTTTCTTATATAGGGAACTTGGGTTTGGCTAGCATTGGGAGTTTTGGCCAAAGACCCCAAGCAATTTCCTGAGCCAGATGTTTTTCGACCAGAAAGGTTCAATCCAAACTGCGACGAAGAGAAGAAGAGGCATCCATATGCACATATCCCATTTGGTCTCGGCCCACGAGCTTGCATTGGGCAAAAGTTTGCGATACAGGAGGTCAAGCTAGCAATTATTCGACTGTATAGTACTTATATCTTTCGGCATTCTCCTAAGATGCGGTCGCCTCTTGAACTTGAGTATGGTCTAGTCCTTGGATTCAAGCATGGTATCAAGCTCAGAGCAATGAAAAGGCATGTTTAATAAGATCTTGATGTTAAATTTCTCTTGTGTTGTTGGGGTACTTGCTTTTGTTGTTGCATTTTGTATAAAAATGGCGATAAAAAGGGAAAGAAAGAAGTCATCTTCTATTAAATAACAATAAGAGACTTCGTCTTCTATACTTTCCAACTATGTGTTACCTTTAAAGTTGATCGGTAAATTTTGAAAAATTAGATTCCGTCCCTGTTCGTTTTAATACACAAGCTCAACGGAATCTACGAGTGCGGGGATGTGACATATGGATCTTGTACAGCCAAAACGTCTATTTCAATGGCGTACTTAACGCAGTACGGAAGTGATAAAGCTCGGAATTCACTAATGGGTGTTCTCTGAATCCATAAAGAACAATATTCGGATTCACGAAGTAACATAAAAGAGAATTTTATTGATAAAAGTGATCTAATCCTTCTAAGGTAACATGACTTCTCTTAAATAGAAAACAAAATATACTCCTAATAAGACTAGATACAAAAAAAAATAGATTGTATCAAATCCTATCCTAAAAAGACTCCCTATAATAGAGGAAACAAATCAGTCCAACATGAATCAAAATCATGAATTTGTTTCTTAATCTAAATAGACTCTAACTTTATTACTAAAAAATAAACTAAATATTAATTATTTTTTGATTTATGCTAATAACTGGTGATACATGAGATTTCAAAAATCTAACAATTCGGTTTGCTTCGTCTCGTCGAAATAGGTGATTTATATATATAATATGTCAGAATCCACCTTCTGGATTGGAAGATATGATCGTTTCTTTCTAGAAATTAATATTATGTATATATGCACATTTAGCTTGTGACTGTCCCAATCTTCCATGAAATTGTTGTTAAGGATTCATCCTATCGACAACCTGTCAAATGAACCCTCTCGCGGAACATGCCCTTCAGATCTTGTGTTGAAAGAAGGTAAGAAGAAGTCACAGTAAATAAAAGAAAACTTTACAAGGAAAGAATAGAAGAGAGAACACTAAAATTTTAGCGAGGTTCAACAACTTGTCTTCGTCCTCGGGAGCCACATAAAAAATTTCCTTTTAATATTAAAGAAGATTACAAAGCCTACAAGAGATGATTTCAAACTCCCTGAGATCACTCAAAAAGAACTCTCTTTTTATTTCTCAATACGCGATATTTTTCTCTGAAAATTCGCCGCTCAAGGCACTGCAAACATCACCGCAAAAAACGCTCTGGAGAGTCTGAAAACTCTCGTTTTAGGTGGCGGCCAGAGTTCCCTAATTATAGGGAAACCCTAGGTCAAAACAGATTAGGAATCTGTTTTCTACGAGTTCGCCTGACTGCGAAGCTCTCCTGTTGACTTATGTTTGCCTGAACAAAGTCAAGCTCACCTGAACTGCTTCACCTGCACTTGGAGCTCGCATGTACTTGGAGCTCGCCTGAACCTCCAAAGCTTGCCTGATCTTCCAAGTTCGCCTGAACTTCCAAAGCTAGCCTAAACTGTAGGTTCGCCTGAACTTCCAAGTTCGTCTGAACTATCAAGTTTGCCTAAGCTATTAAGCCTGATCTTCTAAGTTTGCCTGAACTTCCCAAGCTCGTCTGAACTGCAGGTTCGCTTGAACTTCTAAGTTCGCCTGAACTATCAAGTTTGTCTAAGCTATTAAGTTCGCATGAACTTCCAAGTTTGCCTGATTTCTTAACTTAGAGAAATTTGCTTTGAATGCTTGTTCTAAGGTTTAGATCTACACCCGAAACCAACAATCTTCTACTTGGAGACCAAACCTCCATCAACAAGCTCTCTTTAACTTAGCAAGCACATTCTCCTACCCGGAGAATCTCTTTCTTCAATTTAATATCTTTCTCATAGTATGGCTCCACCCTCATCTCCTACACATGAAAGCCAACTGAAGTTGCATACAACTCCAATTTCTCAATGATCACCGACTTAGTTAACATATCTGTAGGATTTTGGCTCCCCAATATCTTCTCTAATAGTAACTTCTCTTCCTCTATCAGTGAGAGTATGAAATGGTAACTTACGTTAATGTGCTTCGTTCTGGCATGATATACTGGGTTTTGGTAAGGTGTATAGCACTCTGGCTATCATAATAAAGAACTTCGTTCCCCCGCTTCAGACCCAACTCTTCCAGACACCCAGTTAACCAAAGCATCTCCTTCCTGACTTCAGTCGCTGCGATATACTTTGCCTTAGTCATGGACAATGTCGCTATTTTCTGCAGACGTGAGATCCAACTCACTGCTGTCGACCCTAAGGTGTAAATATACCCTGTGGTACTTCTCCTCGTATCATGATCACCGGCGAAATCTGTATTCACGTATCCCTATATTACCAACTCTTTTCTCCCAAAACACAGTGGCATATCTATAGTCCCTCTTAAGTAGCGCAATATCCACTTCACGGCCTCCCAATGTTGCTTCCCTGGGTTGCTTGCAAACCTGTTCACAACTCCCACTACATGGGTGATATACGGCCTCGTGCAAACCATTGTATACATCAGACTACCAATGACTGATGAATATGATACTTTTCTCATGTGCTCCTTCTCTATATTTATTTTGGGCGATTGCTCCTCAGATAACCTAAACTGACTTTCAAGGGGCGTGCTAACGAGCTTAGCATTCTCCATGTTGAATCTCTAAAGTACCTTCTCAATGTATTCAGTTTGACTCAACCTCAACGTCCCTTCAGTCACATCCCGACTGATTCGCATCCCAAAAATCTGTTTTGCTGCACCCAGATCCTTCATAGCAAACTCCTTTGTCAATTTCTTCTTTAATTTGTTTATCTCCTCTAAACACGGTCTTGCAACTAACATGTCATTAACATACAATAGTAACACGATATAGCTAAACTCGAACCTTTTGAAGTAGCAGCAATGATCTGAATTGCATCTTCTATAGCCATTACTTAGTATGAAGTTATCAAACTTCTTATACCATTGTCTTAGTGTCTATTTCAAACCGTATAAGCTCTTCTTGGTCCTACACATCATCTCTTCCTTTCCTTCCTTAATGAAGCAAACAGGTTACTTCGTATAGATTTTTTCATCCAAGTCACCATGAGGAAAGGAATTCTTCACATCTAATTGTTCAATGTAGAGATTTTTAGCAGCTACTAAGCTTAACAACATTCTGATTTTCCAGTTCTTCTAATCCTAAAGATGATATCTGAATTCATTAATGTCGTATCCAATGAATGTACACTTCTGTAACTTAGCTTCTAGCTTGTCTCTAACATGGTCATTGATATGAACATATTCCACGTAACCAAAGACTCTCAAGTGTGAGAGATTAACCTTCTTGCCACTCCAAACTTCCTCTGGAATTCCAAAGTCTAGTGTGACTGAAGGCCTATGATTAATTAAGTACGCTGTTATATGCACCACGTCCGCCTAAAATGTTTTTGGCAGACCTGTATGTAGACACATGCTCCTCGCACACTCTGTTAATATTCTGTTCATTCTCTCTATAACATCATTCTATTACGGTATTCCTGGAGTAGTCCTCTCTAAACGAATCACATTTAGAGCACAGAACTTTTTGAACTCCTCCAGCTCGTATTCTCCACCATTGTCTGATCTTAGACACTTTACTTTCAGATCTGTCTCATTCTCGACCATGGCTTTCCACTTCTTAAAGATTCTAAACACCTCTGACTTGTGCTTCATGAAGTATACCCACACCTTCCTCAAGTGATCGTCGATAAAAATGACATAGTATGTCGAACCGCTAAGAGAAGACATGCTAGCTGGACCCCATACATCTGTATGAACAAGCTCTAGCTTGTGAGCTTTAGGTGGTCTTCCACTCTTCTGAAAGCCGATCCTCTTCTTCTTCTCATAGATACAGTCTTCGGAAACACCAACTTCAACTGAATCGATGTCGGTTAACTTTTCTTGAGAGTGTATGATCTTTATACCCTTCTCGCTCATGTATCCTAACCTATTGTGCCATAGATCTACACTCTCCTTGCCCGTTGCAATTGCGAGGGTGTCACTCGCATGTGAAGTTAGATAGAGTATTCTGGTCTTGTTGCCATGGGCAACCATCATAGTACTATTGGAGATTTTCTACGAATCCCCGGTAGATGTCGTAACATAGCCTTCTGCTCCAAGCTGGCTAACTGAAACAAGATTCCTCTTCAGATTCAGTACATGTCTAACATTCTTCAGATTCCACTTAGAGCCCTTCATCTATATTTGCACGTCACCTCTTCCAACAATACTACAGGGCTCATTTTCTCCTAAGTATACTTTTCCAAAGTTCCCTACTACATAGTTTTGAAGAAGCTTCCTATTAGCAGTGGCGTGAAATAAGGCTCCCAAATTAATAACCCATGAACCGAAATCACTATCCATAGCAAGGATCAAGGCATCTTGCACGATATGAACCTCCTGCTCATTCGTATCCTACTTTGGTTCTTTACAGACTGAAGACATATGACCCTCTTGATCGCAGTTCCAACACTTCCGTTTGATTGGCCTCACCTTCGAGTACGACATTTTCTTCTTCGACTTTGATAGATTCATGTTCCGGTTACCTTTATTTCGGCTTCAGCCTCTTTGATCGAGATTTAGCGCTGAACTTGAACCTTTTGATTCGTGTGATTTTCTTCTAACCTCCTCAGATAGAATCATACTAACAACCTCGTTCAGCTTTTCAGCTTTAACTTCACCTTTCCTGCCGAGTTGCTGATTACGCTCACGTAATCTGCCCAACTATCTGGTAACTGCGATAATATCAATAGGGCCTACACTTTGTCATCAAATGTGATGTCGACTGAGAAGAGTTGATTAACAATCTTGTTGAACTCACTGAGATGTATCGTGAAGGAACTCCTTCTGCCATCTTGAGGTTAAAGAGAGTTTTGACAAGATGCACCTTGTTTGCAGCTGACGATTGCTCGTACATCTTCACGAACGCTTCCATAAGCCCCACCGTTGTCTTCTCCTTTAATATATTGTGTGTGACTGATTTTACGAGCGACAATCGGATCTGCCATAGAGCCTTTCGATCTAATATTCCCAGTCCTCATCGGCCTCATCCTTCTTTTTTCCATTCGCTTTACCCATCAACGGACGGTAAATATCCTTCTAGTACAGATAGTCCTTCATCTGTGACTTTCAGTAGGCAAAGTCTGATCCGTCAAACTTCTTAATCTTTGATTTTCTTTCTTCTGTCATTACTTACACACAAATCTGGACAAGGCTCTGATACCAGTTGTTTGGGATCCGTCCTATTGATAACCAGTCAAATGAACCCTCTCGCGAAACGTGCCTTCCGGATCTTGTGTTGAAAGAAGGTAAGAAGAAATCATAGTAAATAAAAGAAAACTTTGCAAGAACGGAATAGAAGAGAGAACACCAAAATTTTAACGAGGTTCGGCAACTTGCCTACGTCCTCGGGAGCCACACAAAATTTTTTTTGAATATTAAAGAAAATTACAAAGCTTGCAATAGATGATCTCAAACTCCTTGAGATCACTCAAAAAGAACTCTCTTTTTATTTGTCAATGCGCGAGATTTTTCTCTAAAAAATCGCCGCTCAAGACGGTGCAAAAATCGCCGCAAAAAAAAAACACTCTGGAGACTTTGAAAACTCTCGTTTTAGGTGGCGGCCAAGGTTCCCTATTTATAGGGAAACCCTAGGTCAAAACAGATTAGGGATCTGTTTTCTGTGAGTTCGCCTGACTGCGAAGCTCGCCTGTATGACTTATGTTCGCCTGAACATAGTCAAGCTCACCTGAATTGCTTCGCCTGCACTTGGAGCTCGCCTGCACTTGGAGTTCGCTTGAACCTCCAAAGCTCGCCTGATCTTCCAAGTTCACCTAAACTTCAAAATCTCGCCTGAACTCAGCTTCGAGCTTCGTCTGAACTTTCAAGTTTGTCTGAACTATCAAGTTCCCCTGAACTGCCAAGTTCATCTAATTTCTTAACTTAGAGAAATCTTGCTTTGCATGCTTGTTCTAAGGTTTGGTGTTGGACCCTAGAGGGGGGGTGATTAGGGTCTAGATGCTCTAATATGCAATAAAAATTAAACACAAGCAAACCACAATATTCTAATGCGATTAAAGTAAAAGAGATAGGGTTAGGAATTGTTATCCTTTGACGCGCGATGTGTTAACGAGGTTCGGTCCGCTGACCTACGTCCCCGCTCCCCACTCTCGAGGAGAAATCCACTACACACCCGGTTTGGAAGCCGGAACTTTGTCTACACAGCGATTCCCTCTCAATCTCTCACTACACAGTTGATCTCAACAGATCCCACACCCTCACAGTTGATCTACACAAGATCACACTCACACAGCAGTAGAAATGATGCAAGACTCTCTCTTTACAAGTCCCTATGGCAAAGAGAAAGAGTACTGAAGCTGGGAAGTGAACACACACAAAAACAGAGAGAAAACAGACTTTGAAAATTTTTCTCAGGAAGACAGCGTCTCTCTGGTTTTTTGCAGAAGTTAGGGCAACTTAGAAGATGAAGGAGAGAGGGTTTAAATAGGATAGATTAATCATTTTAAAATCACAACCCAATCTTCCCAATTAAGAAAATAATCTCCTATTCAGACTATTGCCATAGACTGTGCCAAACACAGTTAAGTTATAGTACAGTAACCAAGGTAATCGACCGTTTGAAAAAGCTCTCGGTTGACCGAATAAAGTTTCGGTCGACCGCCAGAACGTTCGGTCGACCGAAAAGATAAATTCGGTCGACCGACCGAAAATCTGGTCGACCGTGAGCAGCTTTGAAAAAACAGAAAACAAGCGGAGCCATCATCGGTCGACCGGTGCGGTCGACAGATAGAAAAATCAAGATTTCGGTCGATCGCACCGGTCGACCGACGACCTCTCTGGAGCCCAGTGACGAATGATCTTAAGTGCAGTCGACAGGTGAGGTCGACCGCATTCTGATATGCTCCAGAATAGTATATTGACTCAAACTAAAATATTTAGAAAATATTTATATAACCTCTGAAAATTATGAAACTTTGTAAAATGTTTTTAATACTAAAAACAAACTGTTTGGAAAAAGAATTTTACAGATAGGTCCTCATATTTGTGAAAAATAGTATTTTGCGAAAAACGCTTAAAAGCTTAAGTATGAAAACGTGTGTGTGAGTCCCAATAGCTTCAAGTGAATTCAATAACTCTTTGCCTACATTCTAATACTAGAGAGAGAATAAAAAAAACTAGCTAATATCCTCATATAGATTACAATTCTTGAGTCTTGATATAGCTTGAGTTTGGATGAAGCTTTTATATGAATTTGTTGTCCTTGAAATAACATTGCTTCATCACTATGCCTCCTCCTCCTTTGGATATCATCGTTGTAGCGTATATTCCATCCAATCCTCCATGAATGGCACTAACAAGCTTGATAAATGAATTTACTACATTTGCACTCAATAAGCCATTAGTACCGTTAATGGTTGTTGTAAAACATCATCAAAACATAAGGGCTAACAATCTCCCCCTTTTTGATGATGACAACCAACCATTATAAGAGCAAAAATAAAATAGCTTATAGATAGGTGCTCCCCCTATCTATGAGCTCTCCTTAAGTATATGCAACAAATGAGGAGATTTCTCTCCCCCTTTGTCACCATAAAAAATGGGGTAAAGAGAAATATAAAATGCAACTAAACAAGCAAGCAATGTAGAACTTTCACATAGTGCATAAGCCCAAACCATTTCTTATGCGACAAAAATCATCCTCTCCAAGAGGCTTAGTAAATATATCCGCTAATTGAGATTTTGTGTCAACAAATACTAGGGATACATCTTGCCTCTCTACATGATCGCGTAAGAAATGATGGCGCACATCAATATGCTTGGTTCTAGAATGCAAAACCAAATTTTTGGAAATATTTATGGCACTTGTGTTATCACAAAATATTTTAATATTTTGAAAACTCAAATCATAGTCAACTAAGCTTTGTTTCATCCATAAGACTTGAGCACAACATAAGCCGGCGGTAATGTATTCCGCTTCCGTAGTGGACAATGCAACATAATTTTGTTTCTTGGAGGCCCAAGAAACAAGTGAATTTCTTAGGAATTGGCATGTTCCACTAGTACTCTGGCGATCTACCTTACATCCGGCAAAGTCGCCATCACAAAAACCATATAAATCAAAAGAGGTGCTTCTTGGATAAAATAAACCAAGATTAAAAGTATCATTAACATATTTAATGATCCTTTTAACCGCAATTAAATGAGATGCTTTAGGAGATGCTTGAAAACGTGCACATGCACACACACTAAACATAATATCGGGTCTACTAGCGGTAAGATAAAGAAGACTACCCATCATATCTCGGTATAATTTTTGGTCCACGTCTTCACCACTCTCATCCGCATCAAGTTTAACACTAGTACTCATGGGAGTAGGCGCATGCTTAGAATTCTCCAAATTGAATTTCTTAACCAATTCCTTTGCATACTTGCTTTGTGAAATGAAGATCTCATCCTTAGTTTGCTTGACTTGTAGCCCGAGAAATAATGTAAGCTCTCCTATCATACTCATCTCAAAGTGGTCTTGCATAACTTTAGAAAATTCCTTGCATAAGGATTCATTAGTAGCACCGAAAATGATGTCATCCACATATATTTGAACTAAAATAAAATCATTTTTCCTTTTTCGCACAAAAAGAGTGTTATCAATTGTCCCTTTTGAAAAACCATTTTCAACAAGAAAACTTGAGAGGCGAGCATACCAAGCTCTAGGAGCTTGTTTCAACCCATATAAAGCTTTTTGTACCCGGTAAACATGATTAGGGAAAGCATGATCTATAAAGCTGGGGGGTTGCTCAACATACACTTCCTCTTCTATAAAACCATTTAAGAAGGCACTTTTAACATCCATTTGAAATGATTTGAAATTTTTAAAGCTAGCAAAAGCCAAAAACATCCTAATAGATTCCAACCTTGCAACCGGTGCAAAGGTTTCATCATAGTCTATGCCCTCCTCTTGGTTGTATCATTGGGCAACTAAACGAGCTTTATTCCTAGTAACAATGCCATGTTCATCAAGTTTGTTTCTAAAAACCC
The DNA here is from genome assembly GCF_001876935.1 of Asparagus officinalis. NCBI lineage: Eukaryota > Viridiplantae > Streptophyta > Magnoliopsida > Asparagales > Asparagaceae > Asparagus > Asparagus officinalis. The sequence continues at coordinate 96,559,377 of NC_033794.1, forward strand.
ATTTAGTACCAATAACACTAGCATTGTTAGGTCTAGGAACTAACTTCCAAACTTCATTTCTTTGAAAATTGTTTAGTTCTTCATGCATAGCCAAAACCCAAAATTCATCATTTAAAGCATCATTAATCTTTTTAGGTTCTAGTTGAGATAGAAATGTAACATTACCACACTCACTCAAGGCTTTTGAGCGAGTAATAACTCCTTTTGAAGGGCTTCCAATAATTTGCTCCTTTGGATGGTTTGATGTGAATTTCCAAGCTTTAAGGGGTTCAATTTGTTCATTGTCATTTGAGCTATCCACATCCTTTTGAGCTTCTATAGAAGGAGTATCATTGATTTGCAATAAGTCCAATCCTCCCTCAACATCATCATCATCATCTTTCCTAGGTAGAAAAACTTGAGAATCAACATTAGTCTCATCAAAAGTAACGTTTATAGATTCTTCAACAACGAGACTTCGTTTATTAAAGACCCTATAAGCCTTACTTCGAGGTGCATAGCCCAAGAAAATACCAACATCAATTTTGGAGTCAAATTTATCATGGTGATCTTTTGTATTTAAAATAAAACATTTACAACCAAAGATACGAAAATAACCAATAAAGAGAGTTTTTTCATAAAAAAGTTCATAAGGAGTTTTCTTAATCTTTGGTCTAATCAAAACACGATTTAAAACATGACAAGCCGTATTGACGGCTTCCGCCCAAAAATATTTTGGCAAATCAAAAGAATTAAGCATAGTGCGTGCCATCTCTTGTATGGTGCGATTTTTCCGTTCAACAACACCATTTTGTTGTGGTGTTCTAGGAGCGGAAAACATATGAGTTATACCATGATGAGCACAAAAATCATAGAAAAATTCATTTTGAAATTCACCACCATGATCACTTCTTATTTTAACAACTTTCAAATCTTTTTCATTTTCAATTCTTTTAACATGATTAGCAAATTCTTCAAAACAATCATTTTTCTTAGCAAGAAATATTGTCCATGTAAAACGAGAAAAATCATCAATAATCACAAAAACATAGTGTTTGCCTCCAAGAGAGGTAACACGCATAGGACCAAACAAATCAAGATGAAGTAATTGCAAGGGTTTAGAAGTTGATACCTCATTGATGGATTTGAAAGAGGATTTTGTTTGTTTACCTTTAACACAATCCTCACATATGGTATCTTTGATGAAGTGCAAGCTAGGTAATCCTCTCACAAGATTTCTCTTAGACAATTTTGATATTAACTCTATATTTACATGTCCAAGTCTTTTGTACCAAATCCAAGGATTTTCATCAATTGCCGCAAGACACTTCACATCTTGATTCACTAATTCATTCATCTCAAAAATGTATACATTAGATTTGTGATTTGCAATAAAAACAATTTTTCCATTCATACTAATGATGCATTTATCCGGTTTAAATGAAATATCAAAACATTTATCACTTAATTGGCTAATGCTAAGAAGATTATGATTTAAACCATTTACTAAATAAACATCTTCTATAACGAGTGAGGGTTTCTTACCAATAGAACCGATATCAATGATTTTACCTTTCTCACCACCACCGAAGGAGACACTACCTCCTTGAATCCTTGATAGGGTTGCAAATAACTCTTTGTTGCCTTGTCATATGATGTGAGCAACCACTATCAAGGTACCACATCTCCTTACGTCGTTGCCGTGACGTTCCCTACAAAAGATGAAGATGAAGATATAGTAGCTTTAGGTACCCATGTCTTGGGTCCTTGGTGGTTAGTAGTCTTGGTACCTTTGGGTGCCCACATCATTCCATAAAAATCATGGTTATCTTTAATTCTACAATGAGTAGAAATGTGTCCATGTCTCATACAATAAGTGCATACAAAATTTCTTTTGTATGTACGGATGTTAGAACCATGAAACCTATTTCTATCATGGTGATTATAGTTAGCATAAGCATGAGTGGGTCTAGTTCTACAACTCTCAATTATCTTAATTGCTTGTTCTCGAAATCGAGATCTCCTAGCAATTCATCTTTTAGAGCAAGAGAGGTTGTTAGTTGTTCTAGCTTAATATCACAAGAGGCATGCAATTTTTTAAAAGAAGAGTATTCTTTAGACATTCTTTTAAATTCAAAGTTCAACTCTTCTAAAGCCATAGCTATGTCACATTGCATATAGAAAGATTCACTTTCGGCCTCGGATATTACCTCATGTTCATTTTCCATGAAACAAACATTTGGGTCATGAAGAGCAAGTTTGGCTCATTCTTCATCACTATCCGAATCACTTGGTTCGGATTCTTCCCATTCGGCATACATAGCCTTCTTCTTCTTGTACTTCATGTACTTTTCTTTGAGCTTAGGGCAATCCTTAGCGATGTGACCCGGTTCATTGCACTCAAAACATTTACCTACATGAGCGGAAAACTTGTTGTTAGATCAAGGGTTAAATTTCTTATTTATTTTTATGAGTCTAGAGATTCTTCTAGAGAGATGAGCCATTTCTCTAGAAAAATCGACTTCACTATCCGATGACGAAGATGAGTTGTCACTAGCTCCTTTGAGAGCTATGGTCTTCAACTCTCCTTTTCCTTCCCCTTGAGCTTCTTCTCATGCACTTTGAGCTTTCCGATGAGGCTATCAAGAGCTAAGGTAGTGAGGTCATGAGCTTCCTCAATTGCCGTAGCTTTGGGCTCCCATGCCGGAGTCAAGGAGCGAAGTATCTTGTAGTTCATCTCTTGAATGGACAATTGCTTATCAAGACCATGTAATTCATTGATGATATTAGTAAAACGGGAAAACATAGCATCAATGGATTCATTAGGAAGCATTTTAAATACTCATAATCATGCATAAGCCCACTAATCTTAGATTCTTTAACTTGGGGGGTTCCTTCATGTGTGATACATAATTTTACTCAAATTTTGTATGCGGTTGCACACGTGGAAACTCTATTGTATTCATTGGGGGAAAGACCACAAATTAAGGCGTTCATGGCCATAGCATTGAGATTGGCTAGGTGCATTTCTTCATCGGTCATGTTCCCGATTTTGGACTTCTCTACATATTTCTTTTCTATGAGCTCTAGGATGTCAAGGTCAATGCAACGAAGGTAAATTCTTATCCTAGCCTTCCAATAAGCAAAATTGCTTCCGGCGAAGAGAGGTGGTCTAGTGGTGGATTGTCCTTCTAACATATGCATATTCAAAGAGGCCTCCATTAGATCTTTTCTCTAAGGCGGTTAAACCAAAAATTAATATAGAGACCAAGCTCTGATACTAATTGTTGGACCCTAGAGGGGGGTGATTAGGGTCTAGAGGCTCTAATATGCAATAAAAATTAAACACAAGCAAACCACAATATTCTAATGCGATTAAAGTAAAAGAGATAGGGTTAGGAATTGTTATCCTTTGACACGCGATGTGTTAACAAGGTTCGGTCCGCTGACCTATGTCCCCGCTCCCCACTCTCGAGGAGAAATCCACTACACACCCGGTTTGGAAGCCGGAACTTCGTCTACACAGCGATTCCCTCTCAATCTCTCACTACACAGTTGATCTCAACAGATCCCACACCCTCACAGTTGATCTACACAAGATCACACTCACACAGCAGTAGAAATGATGCAAGACTCTCTCTTTACAAGTCCCTATGGCAAAGAGAAAGAATGTTGAAGCTGGGAAGTGAACTCACACAAGAAACACAGTGAAAAACCAAAGAAAACATAGTTTGAAATTTTTTCTCAGAAGACAGCGTCTCTCTGGTTTTTCAGCAGAAGTTAGGGCAACTTAGAAGATGAAGGAGAGAGGGTTTAAATATGATAGATTAATCATTTTAAAATCACAACCCAATCTTCCCAATTAAGAAAATAATCTCCTATTCAGACTATTGCCACAGATTGTGCCAAACACAGTTAAGTGATAGTACAGTAACCAAGGCAATCGACCGTTTGAAAAAGCTCTCGGTTGACCGAATAAACTTTCGGTCGACTGCCAGAACGTTCGGTCGATCGAAAAGATAAATTCGGTCGACCGACCGAAAATCCGGTCGACCGCGAGCAGCTTTGAAAAAACAGAAAACAAGCGGAGCCATCATGCGGTCGACCAATAGAAAAATCAAGATTTCGGTCGACCGCACCGGTCGACCGACGACCTCTCTGGAGCCCAGTGACGAATGATCTTAAGTGCGGTCGACCGGTGCGGTCGACCGTATTCTGATATGCTCCAGAATAGTATATTGACTCAACCTAAAATATTTAGAAAATATTTATATGACCTCTGAAAATTATGAAACTTTGTAAAATGTTTTTAATACTAAAAACAAACTGTTTGGAAATAGAATTTTACAGATAGGTCCTCATATTTGTGAAAAATAGTATTTTGCGAAAAACGCTTAAAAGCTTAAGTATGAAAACGTGTGTGTGAGTCCCAATAGCTTCAAGTGAATTCAATAACTCTTTGCCTACATTCTAATACTAGAGAGAGAATAAAAAAAACTAGCTAATATCCTCACATAGATTACAATTCTTGAGTCTTGATATAGCTTGAGTTTGGATGAAGCTTTTATATGAATTTGTTGTTCTTGAAATAACATTGCTTCATCACTATGCCTCCTCCTTTGGATATCATCGTTGTAGCGTATATTCCATCCAATCCTCCATGAATGGCACTAACAAGCTTGATAAATGAATTTACTACATTTGCACTCAATAAGCCATTAGTACCGTTAATGGTGGTTGTAAAACATCATCAAAACATAAGGGCTAACATTTGGCTCTACACCTGAAACCAACAATTGTCTATTAAGCGTCCTACATTATAATGGAAGAAGATATGTAAAAAGACTTGGTTGTCAATTTTAGTTGCTTAAAAAATCTCAACTTTTATCCAAAGTTTTAACCCTCAGATGCTTTTTCTTCGGTAGTTCTCTACTACAATTTTGACGGAAACATTTTCAGGCTGATATACAGAGAAACACAACAGGAATCTTATAGAAAAGGCAAAGAACTTTGAACATAACATAAGAGGCTTGCATAATAGACATAATGAGCTAACTATCCTATTTATTAGTGTGTATAGTTAATTACAAGTTGTCTGTCTAAGAATTGATAGATAACTGGGAGATTGACAATTTCTCTCGCAATGATTCGGTCGGTAGATTTATTAAAATTTTAACCATATGCCCATATGTCCCATTTTTTGAAGTAAAAAAGAGTGGATCCACCTTTCTTATTAATTAATCATAACCAATTAATTTACAGTAGAAAACAAATATTTAATCAGCCACTAAAACAGTGCTTAAATAGTGTTGTAGGACCGCTTAACAGATAATTTTATGGAAGATTGTGACAATCACAACCTAAATGTGTATATACACAAATTATTAATTTTCAGAAAGAAATGATCATATATTCCAATCTAGAAGGCGGATTCTGACATATTATGCATATAAATCACCTATCTCGACGAGACGAAGCAAACCAAATTGTCAGATTTTTTGAAATCTCATCAGTATCATCAGTTATTAGCAGAAATCAAAAAATAATTAATATTTAGTTTATTTTTTAGTAATAAACTTAGAGTCTATTTAGATTAGAAAACAAATTCAATTTTGATTAATGTTGGACTGATTTGTTTCCTATTATAGGGATTCTTTTTTTGGGTAGGATTTGATATTTTCTATTTCTTTATAATTCTCGTCTTATTAGGAGTCTGTTTTGTTTTCTATTTAAGAAGAGTCGTGTAACCCTAAAAGGATTAGATTACTTTTATCAATAAAATTCTCTTTTATCTTACTTCATGGATTTAAAGATTGTTTTTTTTTTTTTTTGATTCAGAGAACACATTGTTTTTTTGGACTCAGCGAACACTCATTGTTGGATTCTGAGGTTTCTCACTTCCGTCCTGCATTACATTATGTACACTGACTCGAGATCTGATGCTAGAAATTTCTTGGATGGTGATCTTATTGAATCTTTCCTTGATCTTAACCGTGTGAAAGGTAGATGTATGAGTTTCTACTCGAGATAATTTTCTTGTTAATTAAAATGGGTATTTGAATAATGCTGAGTTGAGGCCTGATTTCAGGGAATTATCCTGAATGGGATGAGCACCATCCAATTCATTTTGTTGGGCACTCGGCTGGAGCTCAAGTTATTCGAGTGTTGCAGCAAATGCTAGCCGATAAGGTACTAAAATTCACACATTTTTCTTCCATTTTTTTATTTTCAGAGTTCAAAGTGTTAAGTTTGAGCTATACGTTGACTATATTTTGAATACAGACCTTTGAAGGCTATGACAATAGTAATGAGGAATGGGAATTGAGTGTCACTTCTCTAAGTGGAGCTCTAAATGGAACTACAAGATCATATTTTGATGGAATGCAGTGAGTAAACTGAAGCCCCATGCTCTTATTATTCAATTTTGATTTATTTTTCAATATGAAATTTGATCAATATTGGCTTTCTTTAGGCCAGATGATGGGAGATCAATGAAATCAATATGCCTTCTTCAGCTCTGTCGACTAGGAGTCATCGTCTACGACCATGGATGTTCCTGTTGAGGAGCTCTGCAGGAGAGTTGAGGAGCTTGCAAAATTACAATGAAAACATATGTCAAAAATATATTTACTTTAGTTCTATTTTATGTTCCGTCCTCAAGTTATTTCTGGTCTTCAATATTTTAGTTTTATTTACCAGAAATTATTGCTTGAGATAATTTTCTTGTTATGAGTTATTATGATTCAATCGAGCGTTTGTAATATGATTGTGGCATTAGTACTACTCTCGTTGGTTTTTTATAAGATTTAAAGATGTGAAAATTTTGTATATGTGCATAGTCATTAAAGTGATAAAGATTGTAGTTGACACTTTTCTATAAATTTGGCATATGTAACCAAACAAAAGAAAAGAAAATCTTGTTGTTTTCTATAAAATTATGAGTCATTTTCTTGTTTTGAACCAAACAAGCAAAGTACAAAAAATTGTCCAGTTTTTGCAAGCACAACTCAGGTCCGTTCAAAATGCTTCATTATGTAATCACCAAAGAGCCTAGCGAGTGTGTATAGTATCCTCATGTAGCTATTTTATTGTGAAATGCATGATATTTTATTTACATATCCGACGAGTGTCAGATATATTTGATCCTGTTATTTAATTGGTAGCGTCTTTTTTTTTTAATATTTAAAACAGTAGGCAGCATCTTTTGTTTCCAAATACCATCAGATAGAATCCACAAGAAGCCAAATACTCTTTTGTATATAGATAGGATATACAACCTTCATGATCTCATATCAAAATCTCTCTCTCTCTCTCTTACCCCCACGCTATGGATTTCTTGGAAGCTATTTGGGGATTAGAGCGGTTAATGGAGATTCGGGTACCCTTAATAAGGCTACTTGGTCCTTGTCTCCTTTCCTTAGCCATTTTCCCCATAGGATTCCTAGTTTACTTCTATGCACCCTATTGGAGAGTGAGAAAGATCCCTGGACCTCCCACAAAATTCCTTTTAGGCCATCTTCCCTTGATGGCAAAGCATGGACCGGATGTCTTGATACCCCTTGCTCACAAATATGGATCAATGTTTAGGTAATTTTCTAGCCTTAACACCTATAAAAAAAAGGATTAATTGCGGATATACCTCCTGTATTATCGTCCAATTGCAAATAGACCCTTTGAGTGAATATTTTTCTCTCCTTCTCCGTCAATAGATCTACTTGTCAAAAAACAATTTTATCTTTCTCCGCAACAATAGAATTATAGAGGGTCTATCCGCGATTGGGAGATAGTCCAGGGGACTTATCCATTATTTTGTGTAAATTTGCATGTAACGTACCCTCACTGTGTATAACTTGATCGCACTTATTATCTATCAATTCACAAGTAGTAGCATTTGTTATTTCTTAGATTACTTACCACGGTTTACTTTAATATTTCTTGAGAGATGGTAAGTACTACTGAAGATATTATGATTGGTTATCAGCGATTTACCCTGATTTTTATCATGGTCAAGGTCAAACTCTCATTTTTTTTTATGATTATTGTAACAAAGTTTAATTAATTTGATTTAGGTTCCACTTGGGGAGGCAACCTATTGTGATAATAAGTGATCCAGAATTATGCAGAGAAGTGGGAATCAAGAAGTTCAAGATCATTAACAACAGGAGCATCCGTTCTCCAACAACTGAATCCCCTCTCCATGAAGAGGGTATCTTTCTCTCAAGGTACTAAACACAAGCACTGGCATTAATTAATCTTTCAAGAGAGAAAAGTTTCTAGGCTTTCTCCTTAGACAGTTTGGGATGAGATTAATTTCCTAGTAAATATCCAGAAATTATAACTATCATATATAAAGTATTTAATGTACTTTTTGAAGTCAGAAGCCGCATAATTTGGTTCTCCGCTTTAGTTCTAAAAATTCTGCAAGTTCCTTGATTGTCTTTTATGGAGAAGGAGATTGTTGCCGCCAGGTAAGAATTTTGAATCCTTAGAAGATGTAATTTTATATATTTCATAGTAAATACCTAGAAACAGTAACTGTCTAAAGTTGCATCATACATTTTGCCGGCATGTATATATTATACTAATATGTTGTTTTAGTTGAAGAGTTCTCAAAGACTATTTTCCAAAACGACTTTTATATATGTCTCTTCGACTAAATCAAAGCAATGTCATATATATTTTGACAAGTAGTGATGGATAAGTGATTTATTCAATAATTTATTCGAAATCCCAATTTTTACTACGGACGAGTGCATGATCCTTTTCGCCCTTCTCATTGTTATTTATTTTGGCTTCTTTAATCTTTTCAGTACTTTTATGTGCTCTCATATGGAAGTTTATATATGTATGGTTCTCATGTAGTAATTTCTTATTCAGGAGCAATCACTAGCTTTTTCAATACAAAATATTTGTATCATTGTCACAGATAAAAATAAGTGACCTGCTTGTCCACAATATTTCGGCAGATCTTATTGTAATTTTAATTTTCGTACTAGACTAGTTTATGAATCCACAAGCAGATCTGCAGTATTAATTTGTAGTGATTTGTATTAATTTGTAGTGATTTGTATTCATCAAATATTCTTAGATTTGTCTATTGTAAATTTGTAATATATAGTAAGATTCAAGAGAGTGATGTGATATTAACTTATGATTCTTCCAGTTTATGCCTATCTATATTTCTAAGTTTAATTATACTATGATTTTTTTTTTCATTACCAGACTTCTCATAAATTTTTCACATTTTGCAATTTTTATCACTGACCAATTAAGTTCCAATTACTGAATTCAACCTGTCAGCATTTGCAACTTACCTGTTTCATTTCTGTTTCTAGGTATTAGAAATATATCCTCATTGAAACCTTACATATATCTCTAATCTAGATATCTCAATAACAAGTTCACTTCTAGTCTGCATTTTCTCATTAACAGACTTCTCCCAGAATTTGATTAAATTTTCATATTTTGCAAATTTTATCACTGACTAATTGAGTTCTGAATATTGAACTCAAACCTGTCAGTAATTGCGTAACGCCTGCTTCATCCATAGATATCAAAATCAGAAAAGGTAAGTTTAAACCTCCAATAAGTATTAGGCATATTGCACTTGCCCCCCAAAAAAATTGTAACGTCACTTAACCCCCAATAAATTTTGAACTCCATAAAACGCCCAAAACATTTTAATTTCTTTCACTTAACTCCATTAACGGTGTTAAATTTGGGAGTTTTCTTCCAAAACATATTTAGGTTTTGTGAAATTTAACCTTATCAGAAATATATCTCAATGAACCTTAAGACATATCTGTTGACAAAAATTTCCTGCAGAGACTCTAGCTGGTCGTCGAAGCGAAACACAGTCGTCTCAGTTTACCAACCCTCTCACCTCGCCAATTTAATCCCTATCATATATTCTCATCTTGAATCTCTAATATCCAACATCTCCTCATCAAAAGAAGACATACAATTCTCTCAGCTCTGCACTAAATGGGCTATTGATGTAATAGGAGACACTGCCTTTGGCGTCCAATTTGGCCTCTCAAATGTAGGAGTCACCAATACCAATGATAATAACGATGACAAGGATGAAGAAACGTTTGCTTGTCTTTCGAAGGGAAATTCTTATGATAAAGATGAGGTCTCTGAGTTTCTCAAACTACATGCTTTGTCTATTGATTCATTGAAAATGGGGCTTGGTAGCTCATTTTCAACTATAATTGGCATAATTGCCCCTTTTCTTCAAGTACCATGCAGAGAAATTCTAAGGAGAATCCCTGGAACTGCTGATTACAGAATGCATGATGCAAATAGAAAACTTTCAGGAAAACTCGATGAGATTATAAAAAAGAGAGTGATCGAGAAGACACTGAAGTCTAAAGATTTTTTGGCTGCTATACTCAATGCTAGAGAGTCAGGAAAAGAACAAATTGATAATACGAGTATTAGTGCACTTGCTTATGAGCATCTTCTTGCTGGATCGAAGACTACAAATTTTACTCTGGTGATGGTTGTGTATCTAGTTTCGAACCATCCTGAGGTTGAGAAGAAGCTGCTTCAGGAGATTGATGATGCTCTTCCTCGTGATGTGATCCCTACTGCTGATGATCTGAAGTTTAAATTTCCTTATCTTGATCAGGTTAGTATTTATATGATTTTATTGGGCTTATTACTAATTTGTTTCTATAAATTTCTGATGTTCTTTCTTTTCGATGAATATTTTAGTAAGAACATTAGTCATCTTGTTAGTTAGCTATCAGGCATTTATATTTTTTTATAAAATGTGAATAATAGGTATCATATGTCATATCAGACATTTATAGTTTTATAAATAGTCAATAATGGGTATTGTACGTCATATGAAAGAATTTTTTCATATAAGATTCAGCTAATTGAATCTCAACCAAATATGACCACGAGAGATTTTTCTTGTTTATTTAGCTAATTGAAATTCAGTTATATAAATGTATATGAGAGAATCCCCTTACATGACAAGGATGCCCATTACTCTCTCTCTCTCTCTCTCTCATGGTCTAATGAGTTTGAATGGCCTTTTCTTCATCATGAATACAACTTTTGGAGTCAGTAACATGAATTGCGTTCTTAATCATCAAAGATTCTTTGAATATTTAGAGGAGATTCTAATTTATTATCATTCTCATTCATCAAAGTGCTTCGGTATTTGCAATGTGCAATGAAACAACAATTTCGTTTTAGTTTTCTTAGTCTACCATATTTTAATCTCCTCCATTCTTAAATGTGATTGTTATTTTCCTACTCATATTTTTGTTTTATTTAATTTAACAGCAGTTTACAACAGATAAGACTGAACTGATTTCCTGCAGGTGGTAAAAGAGACGATGAGGTATCGCACAGTGTCGCCAGTGGTTGCCAGGGAAACATCTACACAAGTCGAAGTTGGAGGTTATATTCTACCAAAGGTAAAAGCTTTACTTAAAAAAAATAATCCACATCAAAACAAAGTCTCATAATCAAAAAATCAAAACTTATCTTTTCAATTTTGCAGGGAACTTGGATTTGGCTTGCCATAGGAGTTCTGGCAAAAGATCCTAAACAATTCCCTGAACCAGAAGAATTTAAACCAGAGAGATTCGATCCAAATTGTGACGAAGAAAAACAAAGGCATCCATATGCTAACATTCCCTTTGGAATAGGACCGAGAACTTGTGTAGCACAAAAGTTTGCGATACTAGAGATCAAGCTAGCACTTATTCGACTCTATCGATCTTATATCTTCAAGCACTCTCCTAAGATGCAATCGCCTTTGGAATATAAGTACGGACTCGTTCTTGAATTCAAGAATGGTGTCAAGCTCCGAGCGATTAAGAGAGATGTGTAAGTCCTAGGATGTGTTGTATAAAGTTCTTGAAATAATATAGCTATACCATGGAAGAAAAATATAGGGTTAAAAGATCCCTTGTAGCTCTATTGCTGCTGATAAACCCCCTCCAGTGAATTTTTTTTCAGTCCTTTACCTTCTCAGAGGAAAAATATCTTTTTTTTTTGGGACAAATAGACCTCCAAAGAGCAAAAGAGTCAAAAAAATTTACCCAGGTGGTCTCTCTAAATAGTAGAAAGCAGGTTGTCTGTCAACATTCAACCCAAAAATATATAATAGTTGATACTTTAACTCTATATTCATACAAGAATCGGAGAAGAGGATTTTCTCTAGTGTAATACATGTAAGCTTTTCTCTGTGAATTTATGTATCTGGATACTTTAACTCTATATTCAGACATGAATCACACAGTGCCAACATAAAATTTTTGTACATGGATGGAAGTTCAATTGTACAAGCATTAGTCTCACAGTAAATAGATCAAATTAAAATTTACAACATCATCCATTGCTAACCAGAGCAGAATAATTATAAATGACAGTCAAAGCAACATATCAGTACTTGATAATCCAGTAGCATTACTATACCATTTTGAAGAAAGCTTTCAGACACAAATATCTTTACAGGAAAATGATATTAGCAACATAAATTAGAGACATCTTTTTAAAGCTACCAAACTCCGAGAATTACAACAAGATGTTGAACACATAGAAGAAACTCACCAGTATCAATCAAACATCTCATTAACTAAACAATCTAAAACACTGAAGATGGTTGATCATCATAATAATAATTCTCCTTCATGTTCCTCATCGCGCTCTTCTCCCTTCTTGAATTTGCAGTCAATGCCCTTGAATAAGCTACTGAAGGATCCGAACCATCACTGCTCCTAGAATCAATATAAGAACAGGTCATCTTCTTATTGAATCGAAACTCTCCAGATGAATTTCTCTGCATCATTGCTCTATCAAAATTGGAACCTTTTTGCTTTGCCTTGATGGATTGAGTCAAGTTCATATAATTAGGCCTATTTCCATTGATATAATCATTCCTTGATATCGGTGTAGAAGTGCAATTAGAAGACGACGATGGAGAGGCCTCGTCATAGTGAAACTCAGAACTAGGAGAGGAACTATACCGAGTGCGAGCTGGCGCTTTTGCTGAAACTCTAGTACTAACATTGTTTCTTCTGATCTTAACTGAACTGGGTTCTGAGCATCTTGAGCGAGTGCTATGAAAATCTTCATAGTTTTTGATAGATTGCACATCATTTGTATCGATCTGGGCTTGTTGTTCATCCATTAGTCTACTTTCCCAAGGTTTTGCAGCCATCCAGCGTTCTAACCAGCTCCAGTTGCAATTGGTTTTATCAAGATTTTGAATTGAGGATTTGGAGCTTGTGTCTGGAGTTGATCTTGATTGCTGAAATAAGGTAAAAAAAAAAAGGATAATGTCAGGTTAAAGAAGAGATTATGATGGAAAAAAAAAAGAAAGGGGGTTAGATTTTTACCTGTTGAGAGAGAGCATAAGCCATGGCTCTTTCTCTCTTGATAGCTCCCTTTTGCCTCATTTGTAACTTTGTTCTGATTTCCTCTAATGTGCCTTGACTGTCACACCATCTATCCTGAAGGCCACAATATTCGCGGCATGAACCAAAAAAGTAAATGAAAATACCATGGTGATGTACGTAGTTCTGTATTAATATTTGTTATTTAGGGGACATAGAACTCAATAACCACAATTGATGGAAAAAAGAGTAGAATCGTATGTAAAAAAACAATGGAACATCATTGAGTATGACAAATGATTGGAAAGGAAATGAGTCTCCACCAAGTTTAGCCCCTTCTAACCCTTAAAGTAGAAAAACCATTTAAATCAGAAAAGTATACAAAATCACATTGAGTGTTGATCATTCTGAAACGAAGTGTGTAATACACAAACAGAGTAAGTCTCTATAATTAAGAAATATTCTAACATATTCAAGAGTAAGTCTCTATAATTAAGAAATATTCTAACATATTCAGACAATATTCAGAATTTGAATATAAATTTAGACTTCAAATTTACTTTCTATTTCAGGATTATATCAAGTCAAATTTAAAATAAACAGATACCATCAGTATGTCACAGCTACACATGCACAATCTAGTTAGGATCATTTCCAGTCCTTCATCAACACTTAGAACTTACTCAGTCTTCCCCCTTGAGAGAAAGAACGTCTAAAAAGTTATCCAATGGTTCAAATGGCTGAATCAATTAACAAACACAAGTAAGACCAAATGAGTATTAATTAGTGATAATAGTTGGATTTTCCTATAATTTTGTCAATACAATTCATATCATACAATAAGCTCAGCTTGTTTAATGACATGAAAAGGGTAAAATATCACCTCAGCTTGTTTAATGACATCACCCTGGGTTCTATGAGCTTCAAGCATTTGCTGAACAGCCTGGCCTTCAGTCGACAACCTAACTCTCCGTGCCCTCACGCGAGCCTGAACTCGAACAAGAGCCTGCATGCATCGGAGAGTCAAGGCCGCCTGCTTCCTCACCTGTCGACCTCGCACCAAGGCTTGCAGTCTAACCACTCCTTTCAGTGCTCTTAATGCCCTTCTAGCCTACATATTTGCCAATCAATCAGAAATTATTTTGAAATATTGCAGAATAAAACTAAGCCAGTTAATATGATATGAAATTGAATAGCATGTTCTGTTGATATTTATCTACGCGTTATTTAAGTCCTGCAAACAATAAATTTATATGTTTTATTACTTTTAACTTGTGAACGGCAAAATTCTTTTAGCAATATTCTCAAAAACTACTAGATTACCATAACTTCAAATTTTGAAAGCCTCACCAACTGAGTTTTGATGCCATGGAAGAAAGTTTGAAAATGGTATCAAAACAGTATAAATTCAAATCTCATTGGACATGCATTTAAATTGGATTTTAAAAAGATAATTTTACTTAAAATAGTCCAATTTCTGGGCGACCTAAAATATAAAATTACAACTTTTTGAACCTCAGCACAACTTTTCAAAGTTGAACTTAAAATTATTATCTCGATACACAAGTAAACATGTCATAAAAATCACAACTTTTTACTTACACAGCTTTAACAACAACGTGTAGAACAATATAAATCGACCAAAATATCAAATTTAATGACATATCGCACAATACGCAACCATAAGCATCTTAACTATGCATTTTCAAAAATACCAAAATTGATCTAGAATAATCAACTTCAAAA
>NC_033794.1:96579462-96585983 GCF_001876935.1 Asparagus officinalis
CATACGTGGGCTGCTGAAAATATGTTGATAATTCAAGGAAGCTTAGTATTGATCAATATTTCAAGCAGATTAAATTTGAACTTAGTATACGGTGCAGTAGGATTGTGAGGATGAAGGATGCAAGTGCAAACATAGACTGGTGCAGAAAGATGAAGATTTTTCCTATTTTTCTTTTGATTTTGATGTGGAGGCAATAGATGATGTTTTTTAGAAGAAATCCGATCATGCGAAAGCGGGATTATTGAAGCAAAAGAGTCATTTCGGATAGATTTCCACATGCAACTTTGGATTACGATATCTTTTGGCTCGCCGCATAGAATCCTTATAATACGTTATTGGAAGCTCCGGAAGTTTTCTATCCATAAAACAGATTATAAGTTCGAGATAACCTTCAAATTCAAAGATATTCGTCTTCAGGCTTAGCTGCATTGGAAAATTTTGGTTTATTTTAGTTTGTAGTTATTTTAGGAAGTCTCTTTATTTTAGTAGTCTCTTTATTTTAGGAAGTCTAATTATTTTAGAAAAAATTATTTTAGTACTTTTGCTTTGTTTTACACCATATATAAGGGGAACAAATTTGTGAACTCTTAAGATTGATTATTATTAATTTTAGAAGTTTTCTACTCCTAGGGTTTCTAAGATTTATGCCATTTTGCTCATACGAGAACGAGTGATCTCTTTTGATTACACTTCCACTATCAGTTGGTATTCCGAGACAGACTATTTCTTGCTATGGTTGTTCGCGTCGAAAGTTGTTTTCATTGCTAAATCCATTACACGTTTATCGATTACAGATTCAAAGTAAAATTAGTCTTTTATAAGACTTTCTTACACAATAAAAATAAGAAAAATAGAACTCTCTTTAAACACACACAGAGGACGTTTATCACCCGCTGTTTACGTAGGATTTTTGCCTGTGCCGGGGTTTATCTGTGGACCACCGCGGATCAGATCAATACTCTTGCTTCACAAAGAAAATAATCGCAGAAGTAAATAATCTCGACCAAATGAGATTACTACTCTTCTCGAGATCAAAACCAAGTTTGATCCGGAGGAAAGGGAATGGGCCTTAGATCTCTCGAACTCTCCCTCTTTATGTTGAAGAACTTCGTCAAGATCTGCTAGCCTCTCTGAAACTCGTCAGAACCTCGCCCTAGCTCCTCTGAAATTCGTGGTTCCCTTCATATCTACCTTTATGAGGGTGCTAGGTGTGTATTTATAGATTCTAAATGTCGTGTTTGTGGATAAGATCAAAGAACAACCGTTATTATCCGTTTAGATGGGTTTCACTTGTGTAACAGCTTCCACACGTTTAAGGATAACTCCACATGTTTATAGATGACCCCAAGGAGTTCTAGAAACCAATCTTATTAGAAAACACGTTGGGAGCTAACCTGGGCGCGAGTCACTTCGAAGTGACTCGGAATTTCCGAGTCACTTTGAGGTGACTCGGATTTTCCGAGACAGTTTGTACTATCCACGATACTTTGGCCTTAACTCTCTCGTCTGACCTCAGAATGAAGTGATTCAAGATGCGTTGAAAATATAACAAAGAGGCCTACAATTTTTATCTTTTAAGATTTTTCGAATTCGAAGCAAATCATGGTCAAAATGTTAATTCTTCTCGAACCATGCATTCTAAATCTTGTTGTTGATTCCTCGCTTCGTATTTTCACGCGCTTCTTCCGCTTTGTGCGCTTCTTCACCTCGCGCGTTCTTTTGCTTTCTTTTGGCATCGAATGATTCTCTTTTTGGATAATCCTCTCTGACTTGGATAATAGTGTTTATTTCTTTCTCTCCATTTCGAACTACGTGCGGGAACCTATAGGTAATTTTTGACGCCTACAATGGCTACCAACGATAACAAAGTTAATTACTCTCTCCCTGATCTTGTGTAGCAAGTTGACTCCCTAGATTGACGTGTTGACGAAATCATCATGGCGATGAGGAACTTGGCGACTGCCATAAATAGAGGGAACCGAAACGAAGTCAATTATGAGGTGTGTGTCGGGGATATTGCCTGTGATTGACCCGCCAGGGCTAGTGTTCCGCCAGGGCTAGTGTTCATGCTCTACGGAAAAATCCAGACTGTGAGAACTCAGATATGGAAGATTTTAGAGTGCTTGATGAATATGTTGCTCTTGATGAATGGAGACATGGTCCTGATTATCACGCTAGGGTTAAGGATCTTCCATGCTTTTGGAGTAACCTTAACATTGAAGACTTCCTTGATTGAATTCACCAGGTTGAGAAGTTTTTCGAGTTTCAGTCTATCTCAAAAGGGAAGCATGTTTTTTTGGTGGCCTACAAGTTGCGAGGTGGAGCTGCAGCATTGTGGGATCAACTTCAACTCAATAAGACTCGCCAACACAAACTGGCAATCCGTACTTGCCATTGTACAGAGAGAGCTATGATCGAGATTCTTGCACATGGATTATGAGCAAATCTTATTTGCTTAGTTCCAGAATTGTCGCCAAGGTATGCGTTCTGTTCATGAATATACTACTAAATTCCTTACTTTGTCGAGTAGAAACAACCTGGATGAATCTCAACAAGTTTCTCTTTATAAGAATAGCTTAAAGAACTTGATTCAAGATAAATTAGCACTACATACTGTATGGAGACTTGATGAGGCCTATAACCTAGCACTAAAGGCTAAAGCGCAATTGCTCCCTCGCTTTCCGCCTTCAACCCGCAGTTCAATGAGTCATGGTTCTAGTAGTAGTGATAATAAATTTGATGAATCAACGCCACAAACACAACCAAAGAGTACTGTCACATCATCAAATCCAATAACTTCGGCTAAGCAGGCGGTCGGAACAAATAGTCATTTGTTCAGCTGGGTGCAACTGCTCGAGAATCTCATCCCAACCTCTATGTTCAGCCGATACTGGGAAAGTTCTTCAAGTGTGGTGAACCTAGCCACCGATCTAGTGATTGTCATGCTCGTGACCGTATTAACATGGTGAGTCATGATGATGATCAAGTTGATGAGGATGTCTTTGGCAAGGAGGAGGTAACTTATACAATAGCGGATAGGGATGTTGATGACATTGATGATTACCTTTCCCACTCTGTGGTGATTCACAAGATATTGTTGGCTCCAAGAACTAAAGCGGATCCACAACAACACAACATCTTTCGTACTTATTGCACTATCAGGTGAAAGATTTATAACATGATCACTGATAGCGGCAACAGCGAGGACTTTGTTTCTCAAGATATTGTGAAGTGCCTACAATTACCCTCCAAGAAGCATTCACATCCTTACGAGACCGGTTAGATTAAGTCCATGAGTGACATCATGATTGCTGAATAGTGTCGAATTCCTTTCTTCATGGGTAAGTCTAAAGACGTCATTTTGTACGATATAGTTGATATGATTGTATGCTATTTACTACAAGGAAGACCTTAACAGTTTGATCTTGATGTTATTCATAGAGGCAAGAAGGACTCTTACTCCTTTCGAAAAGATGGTATTCGGTTTGCACTTGCTTCTTTGCAAGGTGAACCAAGTGTTATAATTATGAAGCTGAAGGTTGGTTCTTTTTTGTGTAGGGTTGCTAATAAATATCATCATTTAAAATTGCTTAATGGTAAAGATCTGATGATGGATTATATGTGCAAGGAACCATTGCCTAAGAAACAAACCACAAGTTTAAGATGAAGAAGATTGCTGATATGACCGAGTTTCACCCGATCAAGCCGCTTTTCCTTCCGCCAAACTCAAGGACCGAGTTTTGTTCAAGGAGACGATAATGATGTGGAGGCAATATATGATATTTTTTGGAAGAAATCCGATCATGTGAAAGCAAGATGATTCAAGCTAAAAAATAATTTCAGTTAGGTTTCGACATGCAACTTTGGAGGACGATATATTTTGACTCGCTGTATAGAATCCTTATTATAATATTTTTTTGGAAAGATCAGGAAGTCCTCTACCCATAAAACTGATTATAATTTCTAGATAAGCTTCAAGTTCAAAGATATTCGGCTTTAGGCTCAGCTGAGCGGGAAAATTCTGGTTTATTTTAGTTTCTAGATATTTTAGGAAGTCTCTTTATTTTAGTAGTCTCTTTATTTTAGAAAGTCTAATTATTTTAGGAAAAATTATTTTAGTATTTTTGCTTTATTTTACACCCTATATAAGGGAAATAAATTTGTGAACTTTTAAGATTGATTATTATTGATTTCTATTCCTAGGGTTTCTAGGGTCTATGCTGTTTTGCTCGTACAAAAACGAGTACTTATCTCTTTTGATTATGCTTCTGCTACATCAGATTTTCATAGAGCTTGTCTATGTATACTGTAGTGTTGGTTGTGTTTTTGCTGATTGAGTGTTCTTAATTTGAGTTACTCTTAAGTGCATCGTCATTTTGTATTAAAACTCTACAATTTGGTAATGGAAAATAAACTTTCTTGCCCAAAAAAATGAAAAACAACATTTTTCTTTGATTTCTTTCAACTCTATAAAGGAATTAAGATTTTTTTTGTATTTCAAGATTCTTTTCAAAATAAGTGATAAAGTTGGGAAATAATTAATGAGTTCCATTAATGATAGATTTTTCCTACATTAGAATAGGTTAGAATTTAGTAATAGTTCTATTTGTGCAGATCATGCTGTTGTTGTTTCAATTACTTCTAACCAAGCACACTCTTTAGCCCAACAACTAAACAAGGACCGTAAGGCACAAGGAACAGAGCGTATATAATCATACTTTCTTTAAAAACACGAGTGCGGAAAAATCTTTCCTTAGTCAATATTATCTTTACTTTTTTAAATATTTTATTTAAATTTTAATATATCATAATCATAATTACATCCTATCTTAATCTCACATGAATTACCTATAGCTCAATAATTTTAAAAAAGTAAAATTAATAAGTTACATGAAATTACAACTACAATAAACCCCCCAAAAAAAGTTTCAAAAATTGCACAAAATACTCACAAATATTCAAAATTACACAAAACACCATCACATATCAAAACTTAAAATTACAAACATGAAATTTAGAAATTAACAGTATCGTCTGAAGAATTTAAAATTTATAATTAACACCATCAACATTTTAAAAAATATAAAAACACCCTCAAAAGTTTAAATTACAAAAACACTCTCAAAACTTGCGAACAATATAGATGAAATTTTCTAGGGATTATCATCAGACTTAAATATATATCCCCCTTTGCCCACCATAAAAAGCTCTTTGTCACATCAATTAAGACTCAGGAATGATAGAGAAAGATAATAACATGTAAACACCAATGATGTTTAAACGATAATAAAAAAGTAAATAAATAATAAGTAGCTAACATACTATAATACATGAATTATTATCAAAAAACTAAAAAGTTTAAAAATTACACAAAACACCATTAATAATTCAAAATTACACAAAACATCCTGACTTTTCAAAACTTAAAGCAACAAACATAAATCTAAAAATTAGTAGTAGCCCTCTAAATTTTAAAATTTATAATTAACAGTCTCAAAGTTTTAAAAATTATAGAAACACCCTCAAAAATTTAAATTATAAAAAAACACTATTAAATTTGAAAAATATATTGATAGATTAAAATTTAATATTATTGTCTAAATAAAAGCAATTGCATATAACTTTACTCATAAGTTGGAGTATCAAAAATACAGAGGTAGCATTAATCGATAGAAGACTAAATCACTTAAAATTGACAAAAGACTATAATATAATAACTTAGCATTAATCGATTATATTTTATAAATATTATTCTCTGATGTTAGTAATATTCATAGGGTAAAAAATATACTCTGATGTTAATAATATAATGGTAAAAAAATACAACGAGTTACATATGGAGAAACTATTAAAAAGTTTAGAGATATCATTGAAAAGAATCTAGTTGTTCTCATTTTAAATGGAAAAGTGAAGAACATTAATCTAAAATTCATAAAGTTACATGAATCACTTAAATTGACATTAATAAGAGACACATCTGTCTAAGAAGCGCTGACTGAATTCCCATTGGAGCAACTTTTTCCAATCAAAGAAGCATTTTTTCATAGAAGATACAAGAAATATTAATATGTCTTATAAAATTTCATATTTTATTATTCAAATACTAAGAAATCATAAACTTATTATATAATTAGATACAGATGATCTTGTAATAGCAACTAACGTGAAACTATTGATCAACTATATTACGAGATATAACAAACCAGACAAAATGTGGGAAATCACTAGAGTGAACAAAATATATACACATGATACTTACTTATCATAGCTTAAGATACACATGTAATATATTTTATTACAAAAGGAATCCACATAATACTTACATGATAATTCAGACAAAATGTGGGAAATCACTATAGTGGACAAAATATATACACATGATACTTACTTATCATAGCTTAAGATACACATGTAATATATTTCATTACAAAAATTCTTATTAAAGGGCACTAAACATAATGTTCACCTTATAATTATATCCATCTCAAAATTGTATGGGCAATATGCACGTCATCGCAAAT
>NC_033794.1:96586008-96611368 GCF_001876935.1 Asparagus officinalis
AGCAGAGAAGAGGTGAGGGCACGGCGAGGTGTCAGGCGGCGAACAAATGGTGCACGGCGGAAGCTTGGGTGCAGCGAGCTGTTCGAGCCGAGGGTGCAGGTCCGGGCAGGCGGGGACGAGCGGCGAAGTCTGGTCGGCTCGCCGGTCGGCGAAGGGGTCAGGCGGCGTCGTCGAGGCGGAGGCCTGGCGAGTCGGAGAGGGGGTCGAGAGAGGGGGTGGTCGGCCATGGGGGAAGAGAGCAGAGAGAGGAGAGAGAAACGAAAGAGGCGGCGGGTTTTATTTTGTGAACAGGGAAAACATATATATGTATATATATATAGGTAATTAGGGTTAGGGTTTAAATGAGAAATAATTAAAATAAAATAATTAAGGGTACCTAAAAATTAAACTAATTATATAATAATTATCTACAAATAAAAACGTACATGCTGAGCTATTACAATAGTTGATACGAAATAGTCGAAATATACTCATATTGTATAATTAAACAGAAATAATTAATAATTAAAATATATTTACTTATATTTAAAATCAAATAATTATGGGATAATTATATACAAAGTAAAACGTACTACTTATACTAATACGACAGATAATTTGTAATAGTTGAAATAATACAACAATTTATATCAAAGATATGTAATTAATAGTACAAAGTATTATGCAAATAATATGTAATAATATTAATAATACAACATATTATTTAAAATAATACGTAATAGTACTGATAACATAACAAATTAATTCTAGAAAATTTTACTGCACGAAATAAATTTATATATATTAAAACCATTTAAATAACGAAATAAATTTATATATATTAAAACCATTTAAATAAATATAAAATCAGATTTTTAAATCATAGAAAATTATAGAAAATCAAGAAAAATACAAATACTCTTTTAAAAATAATAATTAAATATTTTAAAATATCAAAAAAATTATTTTAACTAGTATCAAAATCCATGGTCCTTACAGTTATAAATATTGAATAAACAGAGGAAATGACCCACACTGATCTGCAGACCATACATTGTAGCCCGGATCAGGACTGACAACCATAGTTCTGCTAATTCTCGTCCCCAACGGTTCAACACATATCGAGTCATTCTGGTCCACCACTTGTCTCCAAAATAATGGACCCATCCATAGCATCTGAAGTTCTGGTTGGATAGTTTCTTCTTCACTGCAGCTAAACGATGCTTCACGATGTTTGCCTGTGCTGTCGTCTCATTCTGTGGAATATTGTCCTGACCTAAGATGCCTGGATGAAGTCCCCGTACAGAGGCTTTTTCACTGGAACCTGGGGTGGCCTCCTTCCCAACGAAACCACAGTGAATACGTTCGTGGTTTTCGGTTAACCTCCAGAACATTTCTCGTCCAACAGACAGGTTTCTGAACTTCAAGAGTGAATGCTCCCGAGGGATCCAAGGCAAATATAGGAGTAACGAACCATTCTCATGTAACCACTCTGCAAATCTACAAGAAACGATCTTCGGATCCTTTACGGAATCACCAAATAAGAAGTCTGGCTTCCTTATACATTGATTCGAGTCTTGCTCCGAAATCAAAGTGGTGTCCGTGATTAACCGTCGTAGGATACGACAACTCCCTCGTTGAATCAGTTCCCTGGCTCATTCGCTGTAATCTGACTTGAATTGGGGAGCGGATTCGATTAACGGTAACCCCTCATAATAAGAGTGGGTAGCGCTACTTTGGCCCGTAACCGCATCAGCAGTAAAGATGGTAGAAGGAAGTTGGACTGATAAAGAAAACATACACATAAATGGTGTAAGAATAGTCCTAAATTTTTAGAGAAAGCGGTATATCTTACTCTATAAGATATAGTCGCTATCTCATAACAGGTGTGACGATTTTTTTTTAGAGAAAGCGGTATATCTTACTCTATAAGATATAGTCGCTATCTCATAACAGGTGTGACGATTTTCCATCTACCACATGTATAAAGGATATCTCATAACAGGTGTGACGATTTTCCATCTACCACATGTATAAAGGAGATATGCGTTACTATGTACGGACATTATAACGGCATACCAAAACCTTTCAATACATGTGGGATGATATGAAATCGCCCCTGTATATTCTGAAGTGGGTTTTGTCCAAGCAAAACAAACACTTTTAAGCGTCGATCCCCTCAAAGGAGGATACCGGCTCTTCTCGAAGGTATCTCAAAGGATACAAACGAGGATCTGCATACAAATACAGATATTTACGCATACAAATACAGATATTTACGCATAAAATTGATGAAATACAGTATGTAAATTTGTGAGAGGGTAAAAGATATATACCCCTATGTGAAACAGCAGCGGGACCCGCCTCTTCAGGGGACTGAACAGTCGAACGACCTCGGGGTGCTCGAGCTCTACGCGGCAACATGACGAAAACACAAGCTACATTGAAACCCAAGGGGAAAGTTAAAGTTTTGAACGTAAAATTGAACAAAATATCATGAAATATCGCTGAAACAGTGCATGCAAGGTTACAGTTAAAGGAAATTGAGATTTTAAAGAAAGAGGGTGAACAAACCTGTCAAATCCGAGTGGGATCTCCCCAAACAAAGGCACCCAACAAATCAGAAACGAAGAGGAATAGAAGAGACAGAAAACTGGTCGAAAATCGCCCAGGAAATCGCCAAAAATCGCAAAAAATCGACGTGAAAAAGCCCTAAATAAACCCTAAGTCGGGGTTTTATAGCCCCGACTTCGCTGTGCGAGACAGCTTTCACTGTCTCGCCGTGCGAGACAGTATATACTGTCTCTCACCGCGAGACAGCATATACTGTCTCGCACTACGAGACAGTATGAACTGTATCGCATAGGTGATATCTTGTCGTTCTGATACGCATGGATACTCTAATAGGTACATGAGTCTAAACTGTTCCCCTAGCCTCAACAGGAAGTTTCTAGAGAATATTAATCTGAATATTCTTAAGGATAACCTGGTGAGCTCTCAATGGATGTATCAATTCAGTGACAAAAGCTGAACCCACAAGAACAAATACCAGCTTCGATTCAAGATCTTGACAACGGTCAAGCGATAAAAGCGATGCCGGGAGAACATTAGCTATTCTACAAAGAACTGAATAGACTAAAAGAAGAAGAGATTAAGGGTTGAAGCCATTTGCAAGTCCTTCTGCACGATCTACTCAACCAAGCATTGAAGGGATCGTAAGTAAAATCTATCCTATCCAAAGTATCCCAGACTCTTCTATAAAAGAATGCGTCTGGAATACTTTGGAGGGGGTATCTGTAGGCATTAAAAAATGCTAATAGATATCCAAACATAGAGAAGATCACTCCAAAAAATCACAAGAATTAATCTCATACTGTTTTGGAAAATCAAGACAGATATGAACTGTCTCGCCAGCGAGACAGTCTTTACTGTCTCGCCAGCGAGACAGACTTTGCTGTCTCGCCAGCGGAGACAGTGTTTACTGTCTCACAGCGAGACAGTCTTTACTGTCTCGCAGCGAGACAGTCTTTTACTGTCTCGCCAGTGAGACAGTGTTTACTGTCTCGTCAGCGAGACAGTGTTGAAATGACCAAAATCACCTTGATAACTGCCCTACATGTGTCCATTAACTGCTAAGGGGCGTGGGAAACATCGTGGACGAAAATCACGTGAATAACTACCAAAATAACGGAGTTTGAAACGTGGGAATGCAGTTAAAACAAAAACTGCCAGGAATATGCCTTTTCCGAGACAGTATTTACTGTCTCGCAGGCCGAGACAGCAAACACTGGTAAACACTGTCTCGCGGCCTTAACTTGTTGTTTTGTTGATGTTTGTGCAGTTATTTCCCTGAGGCTATAAATACCCCCCTAGGGTCATTTCTGACGAGGATCGAGTATATTTTCGAGCAAACTAGAACAGAGAGAGAGCAGACTTGAGTTTGGTGTGATTCCTTGAGATTTAAGCTTTGACTTAATCTTAAGAAGAACGATAGTCTTACTTTGATAATATCTTCGTTTCAAATTCTCACTTCAATAAACGAAGGAAGAATCATAAAGCCCCCTTCACGATCTGTGATTCGGCGGTTCACGAGTCAAAGCGCTCACGGCACAGGCAAAGTCCCACAAAAACAAGAATCGATAGACGATTTTTGTGTCAAAGCGCTCACGGCACAGGCAAAGTCCCACAAAAACAAGAATCGATAGACGATTTTTGTGTTAGTTTCTCAAAAGTTCAAAAACAAGAATCGATAGACGATTTTTGTGTTAGTTTCTCAAAAGTTGTAATTTTCTCATTTTTTCATTATAATTCGTTGTAAACGCCCAAAGTTCAATAGAATTATCAATGGAAGCAACTTTTGCTGAAAACACAGTTCTCCTAGACTTTTTGGACTGTGTTCTTCGTGATTCCAGCTTCGGCTTCAACTTTGAGTCTACACTTTAGAGTAACACGTTCTTTGTCCTCTTTCTCCCCCACCATTCTTCAGCTCTTTCTTCCTCTCATATCTATGTACAGTTTAATTCATGCAGTTCTTCAGTTTCAATGGTAGTTATAGAAAGAAGAAAAAAAAAATCTTAATGCCTTTTACTCTCTGAACCATGAACCTAAACAAAAGAGAGGTTTAATTACGTAAACAGATAAATACTTTAAATTTCTTTTGACAAAAATGATATGTTGAAAAAGCTACAAATAATTATATCTTGTACCTAAAATCTTTTTTTAGTGACCGGCATCACAAACATTCTCTTAACCCATGAAATTCATTGAAGGAACTAACTGAAGAACATGATACAACCATGAATTGAGGATGAGATAATTGGGATTAATAATTGTATAAATACATAAAAATTGCAACTCAGATTAAAAAAATAGAGAAATGTCATAAATTGAATGGAAGAGGAGCAAAATTTGAAATTCAGTCATGCCCAGATGGTCAATGAGAGGGCTAGATGTTTGAGGCAACTCTTTCGGATAAAGAATTAGAGACGAAGAAGATGCGTAACCATAGTTAATTAGTTGCTACCTAAGTAAATAACCCTAGAAGTTATCATAATTACTAATATTGATAGTGGAACTCTAAATTTTGTCAGTGGGTCCACCATGAAATTGTGAGAGCAGAAAATACGAAGTTATTTACGCGTTTTGCCATCCGTACTCTAAAAAATTATTTTCAGAGTACTGAGGAATACTTTAAATCTAAACTAAATAATCTCAAACACACTAGAAGATGACACGTAAGATTTTTATTTCATAAATAAAAATAACACATGTCATCTTCATCTAATCATTCGTCGAAATCTAAACACACTAAAAATGAACACGCGGCATCCTTACTTATAGGGTTTTAAATTAAGCTAATTTAATAGTCATTAATATAAAGATATTTTAATATTCATTAATATGTACAGAGAAAAATTATATTGATTTTTTAATTTTAATTCTCCCTACAATTTTTGAAAAATCAAATCACCCTAAATAATAAGTATATATCATAAAATGTAATGAATCAAAACATTAGTTAAATATAGTAACAAATTTTGAGCTCCAATTCTGATATCTCAAATTTGAATTTGAATTTTAAATAATCTACAATTAAGAAATTTAAAATAATCTAAATAAAAACTAACCATATCTATAATCTCTTAAAATCTCACATTATTTATTTATTCTTTTCATAAAAAAGTTTTCCAATTTCAGTCCTTTATTCTCTTAATAATCTTTGATATTGATTTTTTTGGATTAAAGGTGCTTGAAACTGGGATTTTGGGTGCTCTCTTCTCTTTTCTTTTTGAATGGTCGTATGTATCAATTTTAATTTTTTTTGTTTTCTATTTGTTATTATTTACATTAATTTTTATTTGATCGTAGGTCTACCACTTCAATTATTATGATATTTGTGTTTCTCAATTGGGTATCAGATTATGTAAAGTCTAAAAGTTGTGATCTTAAGAAGTTAATAATCAATCTTCTATCTCAATCGTTCTCAATATTTTTTTCTATTTATATTTCGATCGTATCAATTTTAGCAATTCGATCATTCTTAGTATGTATCAATTTTTTTTGTTATTGTTTAAGTTAATATTTTATTAGATCATAATTTTTATATTTTATTTATAACATTTGCGTTTTTTAATTAAATATCAGATTGTGTATGGCACGAAAGTTCCAATCTTGAGAATGTAATAATCTATCCTCCATCTTCATTGTTCTTAGTTCTTGTTGTTTTTAGATCTCAATTGTATTAATTTTAATTTACTTGGCAATCCGGTTGTTCTCAATAAGTAGCAATTTTAATTTTTTACTAGTTAGATTGCACGTGCAATGCACGTGGTTAAAATTTTTATTTCAATTTTTTAAATTTTGTAGAGATTGATTTGATAAAAAAAATATTGAATTTAAACCATGTAGCAAACATATAGATAGATGGTAAACATTTATGGATCAAGTGGGGGATAATAGAGAGTTTGCATCCATGTAGCAAACATATAGATAGATGGTAAACATTTATGGATCAAGTGGGGGATAATAGAGAGTTTGCATCCCTTACAATAGAATAAACTCAATCTCTGTACATTTATGGATCAAGTGGGGGATAATAGAGAGTTTGCATCCCTTACAATAGAATAAACTCAATCTCTGTGCACTCTCATTTGGTTCCTCTAAGAAAAATCTAGGATTCGATTCATACATTCTTCCCATCGAATTATCACTGGTTGATGCAGATCGCTCATCTATAATTTGTCTTCGTCTCACATTAGGTGTAGTTTCATGGTCATGTGACTGATATTGTCTCCCAGCAGTATGTTTTCCTTTGCATGTCCTACTTCTGTTGAAGCTTCTCCCTTCTAAGCTAGGTTTTTTGTTACTACTCGCATGATGTTGGTTCCTTCTAGCTTAATTTTATATTAGTTGCAGGATGTTCTGGAGGTTTTGTTCGGGGTTGAACCCTATTGGATGCAAGCTTTACTTCATCTTTCTGAAGGTGATAGATATCCTGCATGTTGAAATAAGTTTGTTAACTATCATAAAAATGTCATAAATGCTATGGATAATATGACGTTCTTTTTATCTTTATAATTGAATAAGATTTGGCATGCACCTCTTTGTAGGAACTGAAGGTACACAATGCTTTGCCGCTAATGATAGAGAAGATATGCGATGAATCTCTACCTTTCACCTCCAACAACACAGAAAACATATATACCGGTTGCAGCAGTCTCATCCTCACGATAGTGAGCCTGTGTGATTATCATGGTAGATTTTATTTAAATTGGCTCAAAAAAGTCAACATGAAAGCAATATGGAATGAACAAATCAACTTACATTAACACCAGCAGCTGTTGAGTCTCTCTTCATTTATTCACCAAACTTGTCCTTTCCAATGCAACCCATAAATCTAGTTGCATGTTTGTGGAAAAATTTACAGTAAAAGAAACAAAGGAAAATTGATTTGTATTCCTTTAATCTCAGTTACAATTGGATTTCCTGGTTACAAAAGAGAGGAAAATAATCTGGATTCTCCCATTTGTTTAATTCTGGGTTCTTCACGGTGGCGATGGAATGCCTCCCTCGAATGCTCGCGTCGAGTTTGCTCTCCGTTGACGATCCGAATGTCTTGATTCACTAAAACATGGTCTTCTCCTCACGATTTGACGTTGTGGAGAACTCTGAACGAGTTTGAAACTCTATAAAAGAGTTGATTTAACCGAAATCGGTCTATAAGCCAAGGATGAAGAAAGCTCCTGTTGCCGAACGTTGCTGAGAGATGACGTCGATCTCCTCAAAAGCTTGCCCAAGGATCTCTTCCGTTGTTGCCAAGAAGTTCTAACAGACCGAACCCCTGAGCTGAATTGATTTTTAGTTATTTATAATGGATTAAAGGGTGTAACCGCCCCCTTAATTCGCTCCTAAGTGGGGCTAATGGGATGTAACCGCCCCTTAAATCACTCCTGAGTGGAGTTGTGATCCTCTTAGATCGTGGAAAACAGTTTTGAAACTTTTCAGCTCGTGTTTAAACGAGTCAAACGCAAAATCCGCGTTCTGGCATGAATTCTGCGTTCAAACGCAGTGTCTGGAAGCTGCTCGTGAGCTGCATTTGCAGCAATTTGGAAGCTGTGTTTGGCAGCGGATGGAAGCTGCGTTTGGCAGCAGATGGAAACTACGTTGGAAACTTTTGGAGGCTGCGTTTGTGGCCGGATATGAGCTGCGTTAACAGATGGATCTGAGCTGCGTTTGCAGCGTTTAGAGCTGAATGTGAGGTGCGTCTGCAGCCAGGTTTGACCTGCATCCGCAGTCGAATTGGTGTTGCGTCTTGATGATGGTACGCAGGGAGGACTTCCATGTCTTGGTTTGAAGAGACCGTCGATTTGTAGTCTCTTTTTGTCAGAGCGTTGCAAAGATCGTCGTTTTGTAATCTTTTCTTTAGCTCTTTGATATGTGAGAGTCGTCAGATTATAACTCTCGATGTTAATTGTGAAGAATGTTGATTAGAGCTTTCATCAGTTGTTATGAAGGTCGTCAGATTGTAACCTTCATCGATCTACGTGAAAGTCTTCAAATTGTAGCCTTCTGGAAGTCGTCAGATTGTAACTTCCATGATCCGTGTTTGATGGGGAATAAGCTATCTATTGTGATTTTTAGACAGCCTACATTGCACCAGGAGTTTGAAGCATCCACTGCAAAATTGAATATGATATCAGAAAACTGTTAAGTCGACATAGCTTCATAAAATACAAGAGATTGACATTCATATGTTAAATATACTTGGGCAACCCTGATTGCATTTTGTGTAGCCCCTGAGGTTAACATAATATATGGCCTAAATTATCACATACATTTTGTGTAGCCCCTGAGGTTAACATAATATATGGCCTAAATTATCACATAATTTAAAATTGAATTAAGCTTTTGTGTCATAATGATTGTTTAAACAATATATGGCCTAAATTATCACATAATTTAAAATTGAATTAAGCTTTTGTGTCATAATGATTGTTTAAACTAAAATTTTACCTCCAGTAATATACTTGACACTGTACTTTGAAGCTATTTGTTCATACCTAGATAGAGGCACAAAAAAAACGTCAACGTTTTGTTAACAACAAGAAGGTCAATGCAACTTGTAGTAAAACTGATAGACAGGCTTACATATCTCCATATAAATATAAAACTATATGAATGCATGTTTAACTACAGTACAGAACGGATATATAAAGTTAGATATTCAATATGAATCCTTATGCAGAAGCTATATATGTTCGAAGAAAAGAGAAACAAAAGAAAACAAGATGTATAATTTTTTTCACTTGCATTACTTAAAAGAATAAACCAAAAAAGGTTCCCAGGAGATATTGAAAAACTTACATGGGCACATGCTTGTCCTCTGCGAGAATGGCATTGTTTAGCTTGATGTCATATCTGTTAAGAAGCAAGAAAATAAACCACTACAGCAATACAAATTGATATTCATATTTTATCATGTAAAATCAAGTTTCACCTTGGTATGATCGAAGATGAATGATATGCAAAAGAAAATATCTATAGATGAAATGGGACGTTGACATGCAAATTTTATTTTTGGTTAGAAATCTACTTGTGATCTCGATTTGATCTCGATTTTGGCGTTTGCCTTTGCCCGTACAAATATTGGGAATATTGGATTTTTTGAAGCTTCATATGTGATATGTCAGCAAATGGAATATTAATCTAACCATAAGTTTTCTCTTTGTTTATATTGCTTTTTAATCTGTGCCCAATTTAACATTATCAAATCAATTTTTGGTACTTCAAACATCGGATCTCCTAATTGAGCATAAAATTTAGGACAAACTTGCTAGTATTTCCACTTGACTCTGTCTAAGTGCTTCTCTTCCTCAATCTAGAAATAAAAAAATTATTTACAAACCAGAACCATAAAAATTTTGGAACAAAATTATATAAGAGCATACTTATCAGGTACCTACTAAATCGACAAGATTAAGCTGATAGGTAACCAACACTATCATGATGCATGATCTTGCTAGCAACATACTATTCTGTCATGCGGGCTTTCAGGCCATGTAGAAAAGTCACAATTTAAGAATTTCCCTCCAGGAAAGGCATAAATGAATATAATTTAAATGTCTTGCTGAAGTTCTTAATCAGGTCCCTGTTACCAGATCGATAACTACTTTATCCAAAAGTTTAAGCTTACGTGAAGCAAAAGTGTATATCAAGCAATCCTAAGAACAACAGATGTAAGTTGAAATAATGCATGTGCGAAATTGAAATTGTGCATATTTTTAGTGCCCTCACCTCAAGCAGAAGCTCCACCATCTTATCTTTAATATATTCCAGAATAAAACTTAACAGACCCTGTTGAAGAAATTGCAAAGATTTATAAATATTAGGAGGTACAATTACATGTATTATTAAAAGAAGTCCGAAAAATTAGAGGAAATCCAGATGGCAAGCCCCTTATAGGATTTATCTGAACCCCGACCATGAACCCTTCACCCTGAAAAAATATTAAAGCTCCATCAAGTATCATAGACAGATAGTATGTTTCAGTGTAGGTTAAGCATAGAAACTTACCTCAGCTTTATATCCTATGCAAGTTGCAAATGCAGACTCAAGATCAGCACCTGTGAATAGCCTAAAAAATAACCAAACAGGTATAGTTATCCAAGGAGGCGTAGAAAAGAACAGCCTTCTGGTCATGCCAATGACATTGATAATGAAAATCAATGGACTTTGGCACAATGGCTATCCTATAGATTATTAGACTCTGATTGGCATGGGAAAAATCCAGTACCTGCATTCTGTGCACATGCCCTTCTGGCTTTGGAGGTCCTCATCAATTATAACATTGTAGGGGAAAAATATAATCCAATTTGGAAAGCAAGAACCGCTAAATAGAAAAATTGAAGCACTATCTCAATGAACTCATTACCATGATGATGATGATGATGATGATAAATCAAATATTGAACTAAGGTTTCATACTTATGTTTTTAAGCGTTTTTTCACAAAATACTATTTTTCACAAGTATGAGTACCTATCTGCAAAATTCTTTTTCCAAGCAGTTTGTTTTTAGTATTAAAAACATTTTACAAAGTTTCAGAATTTTCAGAGGTCAAATAAATATTTTGCAAATATTTCAAGTTGGTCAAAAATTCAGATTTCAGAAAGTATCAGAAATCGGTCGACCGGTCCGGTCGACCGATCCGATGACCTTTCTTCAGTATGTTTCCAGAGTGTCGTCGATCGACCGGTACGGTCGACCGAATTTTCAATCTTTAATCGGTCGACCGTGCCGGTCGACCGATGAGTCTCTGAGTGTTTTTCAAAACTTCCTTAGCTGCTCGCGGTCGACCGAATTTTTCAGTCGGTCGACCGAAGGTATTTTTCGGTCGACCGAAATTTTCTTCGGTCAACCAATTTTTGCCTCTGGTCAGCCGCGACTTTTTTTAAAACGGTCATTTACATCGAACGTTGTGCTTTCACTTGTTAGTGATTGGCACAGTCTGTGATGAGGGTCTGAAGAAGAGATTATTATCTCATTTGGGAAGATTTGTTTTTGTTTTAAAATGATTTAAACTTTTCTATATAAACCCCCCAGACCTCTTCTTCTTCCTTAGCCCTAACGTTTGAAAACCAGAGAGAACTTTCTGCTTCCTGAGATAAATTTTCAAATCCTGTTTTTTTTCTCTCTGTTTTAAGTGTGTTTCACTTCCCAGCTTCTGTAAACCTACTCTTTGCTATAGGGGCTGTGTAAAGAGAGGTTCTTGCATCTGTTCTTCTATTGTGAGGTTGAGATCTTGTGTAAGATCTACTGTGAGGGTGTGATCTGTTGAGATTAAACTGTGTTGTGAGAGAGATCTGTGGAGATCACTGTGTAGACGAAGTTCCGGCTTCCAAACCGGGTGGATAGTGGATTTCTCCTTTTCGGCTTCCAAACCGGGTGTGTAGTGGATTTCTCCTCGAGAGTGGGGAGCGGGGACGTAGGCCAGAGGGCCGAACCTCGTTAACACATCGCGCGTCAAGGATAACGAACTCCTAACTCTATCTCTCTTTCTTTTATCGCATTTCTGTTTTGTGGTTTGCTTGTACTGTTTTTAATTGCATATTAGAGCCTCTTGACCCTAATCACCCCCCCTCTAGGGTCCAACAATTGGTATCAGAGCTTGGTCTCTATATTAGTTTTTGGTTTAACAACCTTAGAGAAAAGATCTAATGGAGGCCTCTTTGAATATGCATATGTTGGAAGGACAATCCACCACTAGACCACCTCTCTTCACAGGGACCAATTTTGCTTATTGGAAGGCTAGGATGAGAATTTACCTTCGTTGCATTGATCTTGACATCCTAGGGCTTATAGAAAAGAAATATGTAGAGAAGTCCAAAGTTGAGAACATGTCCGATGATGAAAGGCACCTTGCCAATCTCAATGCTAAGGCCATGAACGCCTTAATCTGTGGTCTTTCCCCCAATGAATACAATAGGGTTTCCACGTGTGCAACCGCATACGAAATTTGGCAAAAATTATGTGTCACACATGAAGGAACACCCCAAGTTAAGGAATCTAAGATTAGTGGACTCATGCATGATTATGAGCTATTTAAAATGCTTCCTAATGAATCCATTGATGCTATGTTTTCCCGTTTTACTAATATCATCAATGAATTACATGGTCTAGATAAGCAATTATCCATTCAAGAGATGAACTACAAGATACTTCGCTCATTGACTCCGGCATGGGAGCCCAAGGCTACGGCCATTGAGGAAGCTCATGACCTCACTATCTTAGCTCTTGATAGTCTCATCGGAAAGCTCAAAGTGCATGAGAAGAAGCTCAAGGGGAAGGAGAAGGAGGAAGTGCCATCACGAGAAGTTGAGGAGCCGTCACCAAAGTTGAAGACCATAGCTCTCAAGGGAGCTAGTGACAACTCATCTTCGTCGTCGGAGAGTGAAGTTGATTTTTCTAGAGAAGTGGCTCATCTCTCTAGAAGAATCTCTAGACTTATAAAAATGAACAAAAAATTTAACCCTCGATCTAACAACAAGTTTTCCTCTCGTGTAGGTAAATGTTTTGAGTGCAATGAACCGGGTCACATCGCTAAGGATTGCCCCAAGCTCAAAGAAAAGTACATGAAGTACAAGAAGAAGAAGGCTATGTATGCCGGATGGGAAGAATCCGAACCAAGTGACTCGGATAGTGATGAAGAAGGAGCCAAACTTGCTCTTCATGACCCAAATGTTTGTTTCATGGCAAATGAACATGAGGTAATATCCGAGGCCGAAAGTGAATCTTTTTATATGCAATGTGACATAGCTATGGCTTTAGAAGAGTTGAACTTTGAATTTAAAAGAATGTCTAAAGAATACTCTTCTTTCAAAAAATTGCATGCCTCTTGTGATATTAAGCTAGAACAACTAACAACCTCTCTTGCTCTAAAAGATGAATTGCTTGGAGATCTCGATTTTGAGAACAAGCAATTAAGATCAAAGATTGAAAGACTAGAAATTGAGGGTTGTAGGACTAGACCCACTCATGCTTATGCCAACTACAATCACCATGGTAGAAATAGGTTTCATGGTTCTAACATTCGTACATACAAAAGAAATTTTGTATGCACCTATTGTATGAGACATGGACACATTTCTACTCATTGTAGAATTAAAGACAATGAAGATTTTTATGGTTTGATATGGGTACCCAAAGGTACCAAAACTACTAACCACCAAGGACCCAAGACATGGGTACCTAAAGCTACTACACCTTCATCTTCTTCTTTTGTAGGGAACGTCACGGCAACGACGTAAGGAGATGTGGTACCTTGATAGTGGTTGCTCACATCATATGACGGGCAACAAAGAGTTATTTGCAACCCTATCAAGGATTGAAGGAGGCAATGTCTCCTTCGGTGGTGGTGAGAAAGGTAAAATCATTGGTATCGGTTCTATTGGTAAGAAACCCTCACCCATTATTGAAGATGTTTATTTAGTAAATGGCTTGAATCATAATCTTCTTAGCATTAGCCAATTAAGTGATAAAGGTTTTGATATTTCTTTTAAACCGGATAAATGCATCATTAGTATGGATGGAAAAATTGTTTTTATTGCAAATCGCAAGTCTAATGTTTACATTTTTGAGATGAATGAGTTAGTGAATCAAGATGTGAAGTGTCTTGCGGCAATTGATGAAAATCCTTGGATTTGGCACAAGAGACTTGGACATGCAAATATGGAGTTAATATCAAAATTGTCTAAGAAGAATCTTGTGAAAGGGCTACCTAGCTTGCACTTCATAAAAGATACAATTTGTGAGGATTGTGCCAAAGGTAAACAAACAAAGTCTTCTTTCAAATCCATCCATGAGGTATCGACTTCTAAACCCTTGCAATTACTTCATCTTGATTTATTTGGTCCTATGCGTGTTACCTCTCTTGGAGGCAAACACTATGTTTTTGTGATTATTGATGATTTTTCTCGTTTTACATGGACAATATTTCTTGCTAAGAAAAATGATTGTTTTGAAGAATTTGCTAATCATGTTAAAAGAATTGAAAATGAAAAGGATTTGAAAGTTGTTAAAATAAGAAGTGATCATGGTGGTGAATTTCAAAATGAATTTTTCTATGATTTTTGTGCTCATCATGGTATAACTCATATGTTTTCCGCTCCTAGAACACCACAACAAAATGGTGTTGTTGAACGGAAAAATCGTACCATACAAGAGATGGCACGCACTATGTTAAACTCATTTGATTTACCAAAATATTTTTGGGCGGAAGCCGTCAATACGGCTTGCCCTGTTTTAAATCGTGTTTTGATTAGACCAAAGCTTAAGAAAACTCCTTATGAACTTTATTATGGAAAAACTCCTTTCATTGGTTATTTTCGTGTCTTTGGTTGCAAATGCTTTATTTTAAATACAAAAGATCACCATGATAAATTTGATTCCAAAATTGATGTTGGTATTTTCTTGGGTTATGCACCTCGAAGTAAGGCTTATAGGGTCTTCAATAAACGAAGCCTCGTTGTTGAAGAGTCTATAAACGTTACTTTTGATGAGACTAATGTTGGCTCTCAAGTTGTGTTGCCTAGGAAAGATGATGATGATGATATTGAGGGAGGATTGGACTTGTTGCAAATCAATGACACTCCCTCTATAGAAGTTCAAAAGGATGTGGATAGCACAAACGCTCAAGATCAAGTTGAACCACCTAAAGCTTGGAAATTCACATCAAATCATCCAAAGGAACAAATCATTGGGAGCCCTTCAAAAGGAGTTATAACTCGCTCAAAAGCCTTGAGTGAATGTGGTAATGTTGCATTTCTATCTCAACTAGAACCTAAAAAGGTTAATGATGCTTTAAATGATGAGTTTTGGGTTTTGGCTATGCATGAAGAATTAAACAATTTTCAAAGAAATGAAGTTTGGAAGTTAGTTCCTAGACCTAACAATGCTAGTGTTATTGGTACAAAATGGGTTTTTAGAAACAAACTTGATGAACATGGCATTGTAACTAGAAATAAAGCACGTTTGGTTGCCCAAGGATACAATCAAGAGGAGGGCATAGACTATGATGAAACCTTTGCACCGGTTGCAAGGTTGGAATCTATTAGGATGTTTTTGGCATTTGCTAGTTTTAAAAATTTCAAACTATTTCAAATGGATGTCAAAAGTGCTTTCTTAAATGGTTTTATAGAAGAGGAAGTGTATGTTGAGCAACCCCCCGGTTTTATAGATCATGCTTTTCCTAATCATGTTTACCGGGTACAAAAAGCTTTATATGGGTTGAAACAAGCTCCTAGGGCTTGGTATGCTCGCCTCTCTAGTTTTCTTATTGAAAATGGTTTTTCAAAAGGAACAATTGATAACACACTTTTTGTGAGAAAAAGGAAAAATGATTTCATTTTGGTTCAAATATATGTGGATGACATTATTTTTGGTGCTACTAATGAATCCTTGTGCAAGGAATTTTCTAAAGTTATGCAGGATCACTTTGAGATGAGTATGATGGGAGAGCTTACATTCTTTCTCGGGCTCCAAGTCAAGCAAACTAAGGATGGGATCTTCATTTCACAAAGCAAGTATGCGAAGGAATTGGTGAAGAAATTCAAGTTGGAGAATTCTAAGCATGCGCCTACTCCCATGAGTACTAGTGTTAAGCTTGATGCGGATGAGAGTGGTGAAGATGTGGACCAAAAACTATACCGAGGTATGATAGGTAGTCTTCTTTATCTCACCGCTAGTAGACCCGACATCATGTTTAGTGTATGTGCATGTGCACGTTTTCAAGCTTCTCCAAAAGCATCTCATTTAATTGCGGTTAAAAGGATCATTAAGTATGTTAATGGAACTTTTAACCTTGGTTTGTTTTATCCAAAAAGCACCACTTTTGATTTATATGGTTTTTGTGATGCCGACTTTGCCGGATGTAAGGTAGATCGCAAGAGTACTAGTGGAACATGCCAATTCTTAGGAAATTCCCTTGTTTCTTGGGCTTCCAAGAAACAAAATTGTGTTGCATTGTCCACTACGGAAGCGGAATACATTGCCGCCGGCTTATGTTGTGCTCAAGTTTTATGGATGAAACAAAGTTTAGTTGACTATGATTTGAATTTTCAAAATATTAAAATCTTTTGTGATAACACAAGTGCAATAAATATTTCCAAAAATTCGGTTTTGCATTCTAGAACTAAGCATATTGACGTGCGCCATCATTTCTTACGCGATCATGTAGAAAGACAAGATGTATCCCTAGTATTTGTTGACACCAAATCTCAACTAGCGGATATATTTACTAAGCCTCTTGGAGAGGATGATTTTTGTCGCATAAGAAATGGTTTGGGCTTATGCACTATGTGAAAGTTCTACATTGCTTGCTTGATTAGTTGCATTTTGCATTTGGCATTTCTCTTTACCCCATTTTTGATGGTGACAAAGGGGGAGAGAAATCTCCTCATTTGTTGCATATATTTAGGGGGAGCTCATAGATAGGGGGAGCACCTATCTATAAGCTATTTCATTTTTGCTCTTATATAATGGTTGGTTGTCATCATCAAAAAGGGGGAGATTGTTAGCCCTTATGTTTTGATGATGTTCTTACAACCACCATTATCGGTACTAATGGCTTATTGAGTGTAAATGTAGTAAACTCATTTGTCAAGCTCGTTAGTGCCATTAATGGAGGATGGATGGAATATATGCTACAACGAAGATATCCAAAGGAGGAGGAGGCCAAGAGATGAAGCAACGTTATTTCAAGAACGTCAAATTCGATTAAAAGCTTCATCCGATTCAAGCTATATCAAAGCTCAAGTATATTGCTCTCTATATGAGGATATTAGCTTTCTTTTGTTTTTCTCTCTAGTGCTAGAATGTAGGCAAAGAGTTACTGAATTTACTTGAAGCTATTAGGAATCACACACACGTTTTTAAACTTGTGCTTTTAAGCGTTTTTTCACAAAATACTATTTTTCACAAGTATGAGTACCTATCTGCAAAATTCTTTTTCCAAGCAGTTTATTTTTAGTATTAAAAACATTTTACAAAGTTTCAGAATTTTCAGAGGTCAAATAAATATTTTGCAAATATTTCAAGTTGGTCAAAAATCAGATTTCAGAAAATATCAGAAATCGGTCGACCGGTCCGGTCGACCGATCCGATGACCTTTCTTCAGTACGTTTCCAGAGTGTCGTCGGTCGACCGGTACGGTTGACCTCAATCTTTAATCGGTCGACCGTGCCGGTCGCCCGATGAGTCTCTGAGTGTTTTTCAAAACTTCCTTAGCTGCTCGCGGTCGACCGATTTTTTCGGTCGGTCGACCGAAGGTATTTTTCGGTCGACCGAAGTTTTCTTCGGTCAACCGATTTTTGCCTCTGGTCAGCCGCGACTTTTTTAAACGGTCATTTACATCGAACACTGTGCTTTCACTTGTTAGTGATTGGCACAGTCTGTGATGAGGGTCTGAAGAAGAGATTATTATCTCATTTGGGAAGATTTGTTTTTGTTTTAAAATGATTTAAACTTTTCTATATAAACCCCCCAGACCTCATCTTCTTCCTAAGCCCTAACGTTTGAAAACCAGAGAGAACTTTCTGCTTCCTGAGATAAATTTTCAAATCCTGTTTTTTCTCTCTGTTTTAAGTGTGTTTCACTTCCCAGCTTCTGTAAACCTACTCTTTGCTATAGGGGCTGTGTAAAGAGAGGTTCTTGCATCTGTTCTTCTATTGTGAGGTTGAGATCTTGTGTAAGATCTACTGTGAGGGTGTGATCTGTTGAGATTAAACTGTGTTGTGAGAGAGATCTGTGGAGATCGCTGTGTAGACGAAGTTCCGGCTTCCAAACCGGGTGTGTAGTGGATTTCTCCTCGAGAGTGGGGAGCGGGGACGTAGGCCAGAGGGCCGAACCTCGTTAACACATCGCGCGTCAAGGATAACGAACTCCTAACTCTATCTCTCTTTCTTTTATCGCATTTCTGTTTTGTGGTTTGCTTGTACTGTTTTTAATTGCATATTAGAGCCTCTTGACCCTAATCACCCCCCCTCTAGGGTCCAACATATCTCAATGAACTCATTACCATGATGATGATGATGATGAGAAATCAAATATTGAACTAAGGATGCAGAGGCATTTAGTAGGTTCTTAGATAAACATGCAACGTCTACGATTCCATTAAATAAGTTCAATTCACTTTATACTCAAGATCTCAAATATATTGAACCATAAAAATTCTTCAACCCGCAATAAATAAAGCCAAAATGATAATTTTTTAAAGATAATTTAAATAATAAATGTGGTACATACTTGTTCAAGAGTTTTTTCATGATATTGATTTTGAGATACACCTTGCGCAAGTAGCTTATTCACCCTACCACATGCAGGCACCCATGCGCTTCTGTAATAAGACCCGTCTACAAAGCACATAAAGTATGATTTGCCATTGCCCTGTTGAATAGAATATGAGAGGATATGTTCAAGATCTGAATCCCTTCTTGCAAAGGAGTCACAAACAAAAGTTTGCGTGTAGTCGAGATCACCAAAAAATAGTTCATATGCTTTTTAAAAGTAATAAAGTAAAATATTCTCTAAATATGTATTTAGATTCACACAATTGAATGATAAATTTAAGCTAATAACTACATAAATAATCAAAGCATGCAATATCAAACAACTATATGTGCAAATGCTTATAATTCATAAATTATCCTAAAAAATAACATTCATCAGTTAATCAGCTTAAAAGCATATGAAAAGTTTGGGCTGTAGGATGACAATTGATGAAGTTGTGTCATGTGAACAACTGTCAAGCATGGTGCTTTTGTTTCTTAGGTTTCTATTAGAAAATTTCTAAGGTTATATGTTATTTCTATGCTAATGCATCCAATATCTTCACAGCTAACTAACTGGGGGTACTATAAGCTTCAAGATCAACTTCATATTCATAGTTTTGAGTGAATTCTCTTACTTTTTACTTCAAGATCAACTTCATATTCATAGTTTTGAGTGAATTCTCTTACTTTTTATGTAACATATACGGTGGTCTCTTTTGTGCAAATCACTTATCATCGTGCGAGTGAATTCTCTTACTTTTTATGTAACATATACGGTGGTCTCTTTTGTGCAAATCACTTATCATCGTGCTTTATATGTATGTTCTTTGTGCATTTTGAGAGTTTGCTGCATCCATATGTTGTATGTTGTTTGAGTTCGTTCTTCTTAGGTAACTATTAGCTCGTAGAATCGACCCCCGCATGGCACACCCCTGCACTTAAATATTTGACAATAATATTACTTCTTCCATGTGTCCAATTCTCTTTTCTAGTGGTCTCAAGATGTATAATTGTATTCTTGAGCTTTATGGAACTAAAGAAGTCAACACTATGCATATATGAGGAGATATGCAAGTCTTTTTAAACCTTCACGTGTCCTGGGGAGATCGTGGAGATCTTTAGGATTTTTATGAGAGCATTGTATGTGCCTAAATTCGGAATTTATCCCTATGACAAATTCAGAGGTTTAAAGGCGGTTCAAATTTATCATATGGATAATAGCAACATGTCGTGCCTTGTGTCTGGGTGCTGTGTTTCTTGGGTTACAGGAGAAAAAATGCTTGAAAAATTGCATCTTTAGTCTTCAATAAAAGTTGAAAATTGATAAATAGCCGGTGCTTAGCTATATGTAATCTAAAGACTGAAAGGATTGTCATCCTAACTACTTATGGTGCACTCCGATTGTCCTTCTTAGTTCCCAATAAGAAAAAAACAGTTGAATTTTATGACACTTCGAGTCAAAAGGAATACCAAATTAAAATTCTCACTCCATTGCAAATAAAACTACAAAATATTTCCAACATGTCATGTTTTTTCAGTATGAAGTGGAATTGTGGAAAAATTAGTAATTAAAATTTTAAGGATTTCATATTAAATTTTTATTTGATTTAGCATATTTTGGGAATTGCTTATAGATCAAAAAACAATAGAGAATTGCAGATTTAACTTACTTGAAAAGTGAAAAGAGCTAAATGTATTTATTTTCTTCTTTGATGTCTGTCTTTATTAGTTTATTACAGTCCAAGAAACGCGTGGAAAAGTGTATAAGTCAAAGGGACATGCTCATTGTTTTTTCAGATACGAAACTGAGAATGATGATCACAATGTTGATGGTTGATTACCTTAAATCCTAGAAGAAGAGGCAATTGGGGCATATGGAAGATACTAATCACACAAGTTAAACAATTAAACTCATTCAACTAAGGAAACATCATTCGGATTACATAAACAAGGAAAATGCATGCATAACAACACATCTACTTATAATCCTTTCTCTCAAAATTGGAATGTTCATCCACAAAAGAAATTGAAGTGTATAAAATTGAAAAGTCTCATTCCTCAACTTCGTAAAATATAAATTTACAAGCTAAAATTGATAAGTAGCATTGTTTCATTAGGTTAATTCAACAGAATTCAACAGCAATAGAAGAAATGGATATCTTAATGCTGTCAATTTATCGATAATTTGCAAATTCAAGAAATAATCATCAATATCAGGCTAAAAATGTTCTCTTTTTACCGAATTCAACAGATGGAAACCGCAAAAATCGGGTTTTTGAAGGTAGAAATAGCTTACAAGCAAATGCATCACTGGAAATATGAAGGATGGAACTCGTCGCCATCACCGGCTAGGGTTTGTTCGTGATCATAACCGATGCCCAAAATCTGAGAAGTGAGGAGATGATGGCAGAGGGGGTGCGGTGATGATGAGGATAATAATACTCATCGTTGACAATTGATGATTTAAGAAAGTGGGGTGGCGTTACCGAAGGAGAAGCATAACTGAAGGTGGATGCTAGAGCGAATTCTTAACCGACGAGGTGGAAAATGAAAGGAACGATGGCAGATGGGGTGCGGTGATGATGGGGATTTATTAACTCTGTGAAACAATAAAAATGTATAAATTTGTTATAATTACAATAGTTGAAGGGTATTTTAGGAAAGAGAAAGTTTTTCTAGAACTCTCTCTTTTAAAGGGTAGATGATAGATGATTTGTTATTAGTTTCATTAATTTCTATTTTGGTCATAGTTCTTGTATTTTGCATTATAACATTTATGTTAATTTTTTAATTGAATTTCAAATTATCTTTAGTGCAAATTTATGATCTTGAGAAGGTAATAACTGATCTTTTGTTTTTTTTGTTATTTAGATCTCTTCTAAAATTTTACTAGAAAATGAAAAATTCTTTTTCAGGAATGAGGATCTTTTTCTATTTTACGCTGTCTTATTTTTTGTGTTGTTACATATAATAAAATAATGAATAAAGTAGAGAAAGATGAATCAGACTATTAAACAATGTGAAAATAAATATTTTAGATCCATTCTATTAATAAGGATAATTTATTTTTTAATTTCCATTGAGATTTTTTTTGTTTTTAGGATTGAGAATCTCCCTCTCATTTAATATTTTCTTTTTTTCCCTTTTGTTTTGTTATTGATAAAAAATGAGGAATTTTTTTTGGAGAATGATGATTGAGGCTGTCAAAACATATAAGAAT
Organism: Asparagus officinalis; assembly: GCF_001876935.1. Lineage (NCBI taxonomy): Eukaryota > Viridiplantae > Streptophyta > Magnoliopsida > Asparagales > Asparagaceae > Asparagus > Asparagus officinalis. The sequence goes on from NC_033794.1 coordinate 96,608,031, forward strand.
AAATTTTCTAGTTCATCATTTCATCATTCCACTTTGTGTTATTCTTTAACAATGAATTCTTTTTTTTTTTTACTTTTTCCTAATTATTTGTTTTTTTTATAGTTGAAAAAATAACAATGAAGTAGAGAAACATGATCGATCGAGGCTATAAAATAATATGAAAGTACATTGTTTTAGTTTCATATACTCTTACTTATATTTGTCATTATTATTAGCTTTCTTAATAATCAAACTTAAGAATTTTAAATTTTGAATTTGAATGTTTGAATTAGTATTCAAACAAACAAGGCAAAACTCTTTTTCATCTTTTGGATTTTCACCTATTGTTTCCTCATCTTCGTCTTGTTGTTTCGGTGCTTTAATTTGTTGGAGGCATAAAAATAACAAAAAAAAGTAGGGAATGATGATAGAAGCCATGAAAGATATGAGAAGAAATTTTTTATCTTCATTCTTTTAGCGCTTGAATTTGATTTATTTTCTTAATTTTTTTTGCTTTGTTACAACTGGAAAAATAATGAAAAGTGTAAAAGAGAATCCAAGGTTATCAAAGAAATCGAGAAGAATTTTTTTAAGTTCATTATTTTAGTATTCTAATTTGACTTTTTAAGTACTAATGAAAAATAATTATTTTAGTTTGTTCTAATTCTTTATTTTGTTATAAATGTAAAAGATGATGAAGAGAGTAGAGAGAATTCGAGTTATCAAAGAATTCATGAAAAAGAATTTTTAGTTCCTTATTTAAATATTTAATTTAATTTTTTAATTACCAATCAAAAATTCTTTTAATTTTGTGTTTGCAATGTGTGGATTTCAATGAGATAATGCGTCTCAATTTAATGAACATTCAAGTTTGTTTATCTACATTATTTTATTATAGCAATCTAATTTATTTTAAATTTAGTTTTTTAATTTTCAAATAATTTTTTGTCCAAAATATATATTCATGTTAATCGTATATTATCCTAACGAATATGTATAGAAAAGTATAAAATAAATTAAAAACAATGGATGAATGTAGAAAAAATAGATTAAATAAGAAAAAGGTATGAACCTCATAAGATGTTTGCATAAGATATTATTTGCAAATGTTTTAATTTTATCACAAGTTAGTTTTATAAAAGTAAAAAATTGTAATTGTAGTTGCTAATAAACATACAGAAATATTATTTCATCTGTTTATTTTTACAGAAAAAACAAGGGTTGAACCTCATTTATTTATAACCAAAAAAAGTACAAATGATTGGTATATTTTCATCTCATGCGCTATATCTCAATAAGTCTGGAATCACTTTAAAGGATAGCATCTTCCATTTCAATGGCCTACCTCTTTTGAAGAATTACTTCACACACTGGAAGCACTCAATAGCACTAAGGGACATCTATGGCGCACAATCTTCTCCTCAGTTTGTTGGAGTCTTTGGACCACTAGAAACAAATTTATTTAAATTTATTTTTGAGCAAGCGAATTTCTCATACCTATCTAATATTAAACTTGCAATTGCTAGGATTTATGACTGGACAGGATCTAAAAGTGGATCTGCTGCACAACGAGTATCAACTACACTTGAGGAAAATCCAATATTATTTCATCTATTTTATTACCAAATAATAATTTTATATGCAATAAACAATGCGATGTTATTATTATATCTATGTGCATTGCATGGCAACATTTCATGATTTTGGATTGCTAATAGTAGACTATTGTGATTCTAATCTGGTAGCAGTTGATATAAAAATTTCTATTTGTAATGTTCAAAATACTGAAACCATATTTTTTTTACCCTTTCAACTTTCGAGCTTTTCACCTAATGTGTGTAGTTTTAATTACAATAATAAATACCACAGTAGCTAGGGCTGTCCAAATGGGCTTCGGGCCCGGACCCGAGTATACTATGTATAATTATAGTATGATGTGGTCATTAACGTATACTTATATATACTTACATATAATATATAGCTATATACTAATATGTAAGTATATACTAATACATAATTATATATATATAATAAGATTAATCTAATTTTTTAATTAATTTTTAGCAAAAAATAAAAAAACAAAAGAAAATCTAGGCCGGTCCGGAGACGGGCTCGATTTCGCCCGGACCCGGACTTGCCTGACCCTGACCCGAAAATACGGGCCGGGCCGGGCTGGGCTAACCCATTTTGGACAGGTCTAACCATGACTCTTAGTTGTCATACTCTTTACTCTCCATTTGGTTGAAGATTTGTTAGAGATTTTGTACACAACTTGATTTTAAAAGATCTTTGTACTTGCAAAAATATTTACACAAGAAATGGTAGTTATGTTATTTGAACATTGTCATAATTTTGGGGGTATTTTCCTATTTAACATGTACAAATCATGAACTATTTTGGTGCATGTTGCGCATGTCTTCGGGTTAGAGATTATGCATAATATTGAGTACCTTAAAATGATTATTTCAATGATGCGTAATGTGTATGTATGTGCCTTGAATAGTGGGGTATATCTGTACCTCGAACAAGTAGGCATGTCTATTCATTTTGGAGATCTTTTTGGTAAATGACAGATCAAAACATGGAGTAAGATCAGAACATGGCGATAAGATCGTGCTTAACACAAGCTAAAATATTTGTATTACTATATTGATATATTTTATTGATTTAAGTATCAGCTTGGTATATTTTCTCATTCCGTCAAAGATAAAGTATACAAAGTAAGATATAGTGACAATAAGACCTATTTTTTTTGTCGTAACACTTTTTCCTATGATTAAATATCACCTGATGCTGATGTGACTTCTTACGTGGCATGTAGTTAGACTAATTTATTTGAGTTGAAAAGTTTTTTTGCAAAAGAAGAGCATAAAAGGGTGGGCACCAAATTAGCTGTTCTTCTTCTTTCCAGGCTTAAATTGGGGAATAATCGTTCTCTCCTTCACAAAAATAAAAACTAAAGGGAAAAGAGAGAAATGAGAAAATTTTGGATATTTTTTCATAACAGTTAGTTAAAAATATCGCTTAACCTTCATCACATAAGTCCAATTAAGCCACATAAGACGGATTGACGAGTCACGACTCACGTCAGTCATCTCATTAGAAAGTTTACTCTGATAAGGAATAGGCCATTATTATCACCACGTCCTACATTATATACCTTATCATCACTCGAGTGTCAGTCATCTCATTAGAAAGTTTACTCTGATAAGGAATAGGCCATTATTATCACCACGTCCTACATTATATACCTTATCATCACTCGAGTGTCAGTCATCTCATTAGAAAGTTTACTCTGATAAGGAATAGGCCATTATTATCACCACGTCCTACATTATATACCTTATCATCACTCGAGT
>NC_033794.1:96612368-96620282 GCF_001876935.1 Asparagus officinalis
CCTGCTGACAGGTAAAGCATCTAGCGACATATTCTGCTATCTCCTTACGCATACCGCTCCACCAAAAGTATCTCTTCAGGTCCTTGTACATCTTTATTGTGCCTGGATGCACTGTGTACCTAGAACGATACGCCTCATCAAGAAATTCCTTCTTCAGTTCTGTACTAGCTGGCATAACTAATCCGCCTTTCATTCGAAGGCCTCCGTCTATTCCAACGGTCCAATCAGCTTTGGGATCCTTGGAAATCTCCTCCTTTCGGGTTTCAATCTAAGAGTCCGCTAGCTAAGCTTTGACCACTCTATTACTCCAAGATGACTGCACTGACATAGTTCCCAAAAATGCGCTACTTCCACCGGTCTCTGGCCTGAAATCAAACGGGCTAAGTGTGTAAAGATCTTGGTACAATGAACACCTCAAAGCCATAACCCGATGTTGACGCTTCCTGCTCAAAGCGTCAGCCACGACGTTCGCCTTCCCTGGATGGTACTGAATCGCGAACTCATAATCCTTGATGAACTCGACCCATCGCCGCTGCCTCTGGTTGAGTTCCTTCTGAGACAATAGGTATTTCAGGCTCTGGTGGTCTGTGAATAACTCGAACTGCACCCCGTACAGGTAATGTCTCCATGTCTTCAGTGCGAAGACCACAGCTGCTAACTCCAAGTCGTGAGTGGGATAGTTCTGCTCATGCGTCCTTAACTGTCGAGAGCTATAAGCTACTACTCTCTGGGTCTGCATCAAAACACCTCCTAGGCCTGCTAATGACGCATCTGTGTAGACAACAAATGTCCTATCACTGCTCGGAATAGTCAGAACCGGTGTTGTAGTTAACTTTGTCTTTAATGTCTCAAAAGCATTCTGGCACTCTGTGCCCCAAATGAACTGTACACCCTTCATCGTAAAGCGTGTAAGTGACGTTACAATCTTCGAGAAGTCCTAAATGAATTTCCTGTAATAGGCGGCTAAGCCTAAGAAACTACGGATCTCTGTGACAGTCTTCGGCGGCTCCCTTTCTAGTACTGCCTCAACCTTTGCTGGATCTACTGTATGCCCTCTCTGCTGATGACGTGGCCTAAAAATCTAATCTCCGATAGCCAAAATTTACACATGCTGAACTTAGCATATAACTGATGTTCCTACAAAGTCTGCAATGCTAATCGTAGATGCTGCTCGTGCTCTGCCTCCGATCTCGAATAGATAAGGATATCATCGATAAATACAATCACGAACTGGTCTAAGTATGGACGAAAAACCCGATTCATCAAATCCATGAATACTGCGGGTGCATTGGTCAGCCCAAATGGCATGACGAGAAATTCGAAGGACCTATATCGAGTCAGAAAGACGGTTTTGGGAATATCCATCTCCCAAACTCGCAACTAAAAATAACCGAAACGAAGATCAATATTCGAGAAATGCTGCGTTCCCCGCAACTGATCGAACAAGTCATAAATCCTATCTAATCCGGATAGTGAACTTGTTTAACTCACGATAATCTATACATAATCATAAGTTACTATCCTTCTTCTCCACGAAGAGGATTGGTGCTCCCATGAATAACAGATACTCCAGTGAGTAAGACTCTAAGATAGCACTCATCTATCTATATTTGTAGCTCGCTCATCTCAACAGGTACCATACGAGAGGGTGCTCGGGATATCGGTACTGTACTCTGCTGCAACTCGATGCAGGACACAATCCTCTCTCACTGGAGGTAACCCAGGTATGTCCTGAAAGACATCCTGATAATCTGAGATGACTGTAGTCTCGCACAAATCAGCACTCCGGTCCCTCAGCATCACCTCCTCGACGTATTCCAGAAATGACTCCGCATTCTGGTTACCCTATGAGGTTGCTACTATCTATATAAACCCAACAAAAGCTCACAGGCTGACTATTTTAGCAAAACAATTGATACTGACATGGTAGGATGAAAGCCAATCCATACCGAGAATGGTGTCGAAATCCAACATCCGCAACATGATCAGATCTATGAGAAACTCAGACTCATCTATACTGATGACTCATCTCCTACAGATACTCTCCAATAGGGACACCTCCCTTAGAAGAGTATAGACTGATAATGGAACACTTAAGGAATGTGCTACAAGCTGAAGCCTATCCATGAAGGCATGAAAGATAAAAGAATGTAAAATTCCTGAATAAAACAAGGTTTGAGCTGGAAAGAAACTTACGAAGAAAGCTCTGCTCGCACCATGATCATGCGGTATAGCTGCATAAACTCTGTCGGTGATGGAAAATATATAGGAACCATTTGTCCCTCGGGAATCTCCTGGATAACGTAAATCTGGCCTACTGGCCCCTCAATCCTCGGAATAATAGGTAGTGCCTCTATCCTCCGCTGCTAGCGTAATTGCGGCTCTGAGACTGCCGACCCTGACCTCTGTCAAGCTGGCTTCCTGCTGGTGCACTGCGACAAGTCCTTCGCTCTTTGTCTGATCTTGTTACAATTGTAACATGTACCCTGAACTTTGGGTTGTGGGTCGCTACGACGCTCTCGAATCATGTTGTGCTCCCTTCTTATATTGTCCTTGTTGATAGTGGGGGTTCTCTAGATCCTGCAATAGGCCCCTTGCCCTTGCCATCGTCACCATACTGGTTTTGATTTATTCATTAACTACAGGCATATCTCCCTGTTTTAATCGGACTAGCTCTAACTACTTGTCGATGAAGTAAATAAAATTCTCTCAAATAAGTGATATTTGCTGCTCCGACGAAAATCTAAAGTCGTTGCTATCCTCCGGTGATGTCCTTTACGCTAATTACATCTAACTTCTGTTTTGTTACTGAGTCGACGTTAAGAAAATTTCACATATTTTTATTTATTTATAGGCTACACATGAATCTGGTGTGCCCTAAAACTATGGTGCTCTCATTGTTTGATATCTTTCTCAATCTTACTAAGCCAAGCCTCCTGCTCTGCGGCTCTATCAATAGCTGATTGTGGTGGTGGTGTACTCATTGGTATTGCCTCTTCACTTGGCATGACGGGTACAATCGGTGGTGGAACTCCTGAAAGTACTACTGTAAACGAAAATAGATACGCCTCTCACTCCTCGAGTGTTACAAAAATCTTGTTGTAAACGGCGCCATGAAGTCGATAAGATACTGTGGAGTCTGCTGCGGCCCGGGCTTTGCTTGTCCAGCTTTCCGGGTATGAGTTTTACCTCGATCACGTCCTCGTCCCGATATTTATAATATCAAGAGGATATCTTAATTGACACAGTAAATGAGGTCGCAAACATACATATATACATAACATAATGTATCACGCTTAAGTACCCATAACACATAGTATTCACGCAAATACTTTAGATTAACATAAAATAGTTGTTATAAAAAAAATTCTGAAATTTTGAGATATACGCATATATCGTCCTCACTCATTCTAGGAAATTTTTAGCGGACTCTATACATGAATCCTAAGAAACTCTATTCTAGCTCCACGACTCAATACAGGGCGATCCTAAGGATGCTGGAACTAGAGCTCTGATATCAACTGTGACGCCCCTGTTTTCACACATGGCTGCAGTCTAAGGTGAACCTAGAGATGTCAAACCTGCCATGCACCCACACTGTGCAATAACATGTTTCACCAATCACAGTAATATCCTCTAGTGAAATCAATTATGAGTGAAGGTACAAAACAAGCAAAATAAGGAAAAGTAAATACAATAGACATGGTGTAGAAAGATATATCTCATAAATGATATCATGTCTGAACTGAAATAAACTGAAATACATCTGGAGTCTGAAATAAAGTAAAATATCTCAACATGAGTCAATTGAAAATCGTACAAAGGCACCTAGCCTTTACAAATGGAATACAACTCTAATGTCTGAACAGTGAAAATAAATCTACGGTGGAGTCTCAACTAATAAATCATGCGACGATGACTATGCTAGAAACTCCGTCATCCTGCGGCTCTCCGGAACTCTGAGCTGCCTGAAAGAAAAATTTAAAAGAAAAAAAAAACAATAACAAGAGTGTCAGAGCGCTACAGCAAGTTCACCTCCATCCGCCCCAGGGGAAGGGCTGCTAGATGATGAAGTGGAGGCTCTATCTATTAAGCATAGTCTACCTAGATCATTTTCCCTGTATCTAATGGAATTAATATTTAGAAACTTACAACTCGAGACGAGTACGTCGAGCGAAATAATCCAAACAAGGAAACCCTCATGTATATACCGTATGTCTCAGGTAGTAAATAACTAAATATTAACCCTGAACTAAGCAATCAAAATATAACTGGAAAGTAAAGCATCATAATAGACATCAGCATATGTATCTCGTGTACTCGTATAGCAAAGTATCTCAACAATGAGTAGAAACACTTTTGGCATCCGCCAAATACTCATGTAAATAGTTTATAATATTATCATTCTGAACTTCTTCCAACTCATCGCATCATCGCGCGGATCGACAAATAGGTATCATCGCATCATAGTGCGGATCGATAAATTGGTATCATCGCATCATAGTGCGGATCGACAAATATGTATCATCGCATCATAGTACGGATAGATAAATAGGTATCATCGCATCATAGTGCGGATCGACAAATAGGTATCATCGCATCATAGTGCGGATCGACAAATATGTATCATCGCATCATAGTGCGGATCGACATATATGTATCATCGCATCACCGTGCGGATCGACAAATAGGTATCATCGCAGTCTCATTTGCGGTGTACTAACTCACAAGTAAATAGATCTCAATTTGTCATAATCCCCGTGGGATACTCAAATGCGTATTTCGTCATATTCATGACTGTAAGTATAACATCGAGTGGCTCAAACTCCACGATCGCGTCACAAATGGCGCAAACAAACTCCAGAAAATAAAACTAGGTCAAACTGTCTAGTAAATGATCAGGATTACCAACCCCGACTATCTGTTGTATTAACAAATTATGAATAGTAGCAGTACTTACGAATAGCAACAGTACTTTACGACTAGTATCCGTACTCATAAATAGTAACAGTACATATGAATAGTACCGTATGCATGAATAGTAACAGTATGTATAAATAGTACCCATACGTATAAATAGTGTCAGTACTTATGAATAGTATCGTATGTATGAACAATAACAATACGTATGAATAGTACCCCCAGTATGCATGAATAGTAATAGTACTCATGAATAGTGTCGTACGTATGAACAGTACGGTATTTATGAATAGTACCACAGTATGTATGAATAGTACTCATGAATAGTGTCGTACGTATGAACAGTACGGTATTTATGAATAGTACCACAGTATGTATGAATAGTACTCATGAATAGTGTCGTGCGTATGAACAGTAAGGTATTTATGAATAGTAACAGTGTTTATGAATAGTGTCGTAAGTATGAATAGTACCGTACGTATAAATAGTACCGTATGTATGAATAGTACCATACATATAAAACAGTGACAGTATTTCCAGCGGTAGAATTGTACGTATAGTTCTAGCTAGCAATATCATGTCTTTAGGAATTACAGTATTTCCAGCGGTAGAATTGTACGTATAGTTCTAGCTAGCAATATCATGTCTTTAGGAATTTGGTCATATATTCCATTCATCAATTTTCATCAATATCAAGTCTTTTCTTCAATATCATGTATATTCATCAATTTTTATCAATATCATGTCTTTTCATCAATATCATGTATATTCATCAATTTTTATCAATATCATGTCTTTTCATCAATATCATGTATATTCATCAATATCATGTATTTTCATCAATATCATGTATATTCATCAATATCATGTATATTCATCAAGATCAAAATTTACTGGGGATGAGTTTGGAAAGAGATGAACTTGTCTTTATTGAACTCTAAAATTGGAATCCCTATCTGTTCCTACTTTTCGAATTGCCAAAATCCCCTCCCTATTTTCTTCTCTTTTCTTCCTCTCTCTCTTCTTCCTTCTCTATCTCTCTCTCTTCTTCCTTCTCTCTCCCTCTTTCTCTTTCTCTTTCTCTCTCCCTCTCTTTCTCTCTCCCTCTCTCTCCCCTTCTCTTTCTCTCTCTTTTTTCTCTTCTCTGTGTGCTCAGAAGAGAGAGGGGGGAGAGGCTTTTATAGGAGGGGGGTAGGTGGGGGTAGGTGGAGAGAAGAAAAGAAAAGGAAAAAAATATTTATAATTTTATATTATTTAAAAATTAAGTTTCAAATCTCCGTTCTCAGAAAGTAATAAAAATTTACTCACAAGACCGTCTCAACATTTTACGATCAATGGTGTAATCCCCATATTTATTTGATCAATATAAAAATTATTAAAAATATAAATACGACAGATGCTGACGGACTTGATACCGTCTCAAAATAGTATTTCAGTCTCCATTGTCAAAACGCAACGAAACTTTAATCACAGCACGGTCTTGACATTTTAAAATCAATGGCGCAAATTTTGTGCCCATCTGATTAATAGAAAAATTACTAAAAATAAAATAGTATCAGTTTTCAATAGACTCGCGATACCGAGGCTGAAACTGCGAATCGATCTCAAATCGATTCCAATCTGATCCATTCATCCTAGAATGATCACCAATCATAATAAAACTCATTTATTATTATTTATAATAATATTTTCAAAATTTTCGGGGTTTTACAGATTCTTGGGCCTTTTACTTGTTTTCTTCATTAATTCAATGAGCTTTTGTTGAAAGAAGAGATCTTGGGCTTTATTCTTTATTAACCTTCAAATTATTCCCATAATTACTTCTCCAGCACAAAAATTCAGATTATGTTTCTTTGTATGAATATTTGTTCATGATATGTTCCGATTTTAGAGATATCATAAATACAAAAGTTATAGATCTCGTTCTCAGCTTTCCAGAGAATATTTATTCAGCCAATTCCGAGTTGATACGGGAGAGATATGGCCAAAACACCAAACATTACCGAGATGTCCAGATAACATGATTTGTTTCATTTTTCGCCAAACTTCTTCATTTGTTCCTTGATGGTATATTTATTTTTCTTGGGCTTTTAAGCTTGGACTTTTAGGCTTGTTGCTTGTATTATTTATTAAATCTTTAGGGCTTTTGTTGAGAGAAGTGATCTTAGGCTTTTATTCTTCATTAACTTATAATTAAAGATAAAAATAATTATTAGTGGTATATTTATTCATTAAAAATAGACAATGAGGGTATAAAATTATAATAAAAATGTGATTATCAAATACCCCAACACCTAAACTTTTGCTAGTCCTCTAGCAAAGAAAAAGAAAGTAAAAAATTCTAACTCACTTTCACAGGAATCACGGTTATATTTAGCGCATACAACAAGCCTTTAAACCCCTAGGTTACCCTAGAGAAGGAGTTGTAGTCTTGTGAGGGTTTGTAGTGAATATACCCACAAAATTTGGTCAACTTTCTAATTTAAAGAAGTCACTAAGTAACTCATTTTCTTTGATATATTTAGACATTCTAATTGAAGCTAGTTATTACTCAAGAAAACATTTTTATATACAACTCCAAGGTAAATTTCCTAGAATTTTTTTTCATTATAGCAATACAAAACTAAACCAAATATTAGAAATTTAACTAAAAGTTTTGAAAAGAACATGCTAACTCTTTGTTTTAAATAACTTTCAAGTCTCTTGATCAAAAATTACACTCTTTAATTATTGGTGATTTTTTCTATTTAATTAAGCTTTCTAAGTGACCATTTAACGAGTTTTGGGCCAATTAATCCTAACCCAATTGGGCTTAGGTCATTAAGTATAGAAATACTCTTTGGGCTTAATTACTTAGTCAACTTAGCCTTTATAAGATAGAATCACCTTGAATTCAAGAGTTTTTTTTTCCTTTTCGTGCCCATTTTCCTTACTCTTCTTTTACAAGGTTAGTTTTTTTAATATACTAGTTGGATTACACGTGCAATGAATGTG
>NC_033794.1:96620297-96673450 GCF_001876935.1 Asparagus officinalis
AAATTTATAATTTTATTTAGAGAAAGAATTGTTATTAAATTATTGAATGTAAACAATGGATGAAACATATAGACATAAGCTAAAAATTTAACATTTAAACAATAAAATTACATTTAGTGATTGATTGGGTGATAGTACACACCCAACCTGTTATCTTTGACTAAATCTCAGCATACACAATACACACACAAAAGATTTACAAAAGCAACTTAAAACTGAATAACTTTATTATTCAGATACAAAAACCTCATTTCCTAAATTACCCCTACTCCTTTATTCTATTTACCACTTCAGCCACCAATTTTTTTTCTCTTGACATGTAAGCTTCTAATATGCATTTTATTTAGACTAATTATACTTGGTAGGGGTAATTACGGAAGTTAGCGTTGCCAATAAATAAGTAAATGAATATAAATTATCCGAGAAATTACCTTGCTTAAGGTGCATTCTACTATTGCATCTTTCTCTGAACACAATAGGATATCATGTAAAATAGCACTAAAAACGACAAACAAACACTGGCAATAATTAGGGAAAATACATGAAAATTGTCCTCATGATTACAATAGAAGCAAGTCAATAATAACATTTCCAGTCAAAATAAGCCACACAAGACCCTCGGGCAATGGCTCCTTCCCACCGCTTGTAGCAGAAAATATAAACGTTGTGTCATCTATTTAAATATTTTGGCCAGGCTCAGACATTCTAGAAGGAAGCACACCAAAAGTCTGCTGATGTTGTATTAAATTTTCATTCTTTTGGCAATATTTTTTAAAAAAAGTGCACTTGTCTTCAATACATAACATATATTACAATCAAACTCACATCATCAGGATCAAGTAATGATGTTTCTCACAATAATCCAGTCATTCCTCTCATTCCACCTATAACCTATCAAAATTCAACGATTTGAGATCAATTAACGTTATCCACACACTATCGGCTATGTGCCAGTAATAGATGTGTTGCCCACATAGCCACATGGGAAACATAAAATTGACAAATCAGTAATTTGTTCAGATGAGCACCATATCCACAGTGATGTTGCCAAGTTGAACTTTTCAGAGAAAAAGGACTAAAGAGCCTGCACAAACCACAAATCAAAATCATATGTGCATCATACCTCATCTATGGGATCAATGTTTTGATATAATGGTTCCAAAATTGACAATGCATGTGCATATTCATGCAGATGATAAAGTACAATTGCATGTAGAAGCACCTGTAGGATCTGAAATAGATACACTAGAATACTAGAGGGGGGGTGAATAGTGTTCTTTTAAAATTTATGCAAAGTAGATTATAAATTATAAAGAAAAATGGCAACCTCAGAAATTTACAATCACAAACACAAAGTTTTATACTGATTCCACTAACCCGATGTACATCCAGTCCCCAAGCAAATCCTGCTTGAGAGTTTCCACTATGATTTTGAATAAACTTACAAAAACAAAAACAAACCTGACCAATTTACAAGTCCCTACAAATTACAACACCAATTGACAATTACCCTGCCAATTTGCATACCAATCTCTAAACCAAGAGATTAACACTTCTCACAAACCGAGAAAACTTCTTTGAAGCAACAACTCAATTCCTATAAGCCTTGATTTGTAGTGTTGTGTAGTAGTGGCTTAGGAATGATTCTAACTTCTGTAAATTGCCTAAATAATAAATATTTGAATGATGATCAATGGCAATTTCAGAAACTTTTCTTTTTCTCAAAATCTGAATGTTTTTACACTTGAAAAATGCACAAAGATCAAAGCTTATGGGTATGTAAGTCTCTGCATTTTTTCTAAACAAATAACCTATTTATAACCCTTGAAAAGACAATTATTTTGACTTTAAAAACGTTTAAAAACGGCTATAAACAATCATTAATTCAAACTTTGAAATCTGAAAAAACTGTATCTATAGTCGACTACACTGAGTTTAAACAGACTCTGTGAAGTCAGAAAATTTCTCAGTAGTCGACTATAAAGGTCATTAGTCGACTATACTGTAATCAGACAGAAACTTAAAAAATGTATTTTGCCTTCAATAGTCGACTATACTGTAAATTAACAGAAACTTATATTTCTGTCATAAGCTTGAGTAGTCGACTATTATTCTAATTAGTCGACTATACTGTAAACTGACAGAAACTTATATTTAGATCACAGACATAAGTAGTCGACTACTATTCTGATTAGTCGACTACTAAGAGTTAAAAAATGATATGAATTAACTGTTTTGACACTCAATTATTAACTATAACTCTAATGGTTAACATAGGGGATTTCTATAGTTAACCAACATACTTAGCCTGTGTCAGTGTATTTTAATTTCTATATATGTGTGTGTGTGAGTGATCGAGGCTTGTACAATATTTCTAAGTAAAAAAAAATATAAAAACAATTACATTGACATGTATGTTCTTCATCTTCTTTACTTCAAAATACCTTGAACTCATCTTGCACTTGTTCATATATGATATTTAAATCTGCATATAAATGTTAGTGCATATGTATAAATTCTTATCATCAAAATTATATCATGGGGACATGATATCCAACATTCTCCCCCTTTTTGATGATGACAAACAATTTATGCATATGTATATCATGAGTAGTCGACTACTATTCTGATTAGTCGACTACTAAGAGTTAAAAAATAATATGAATTAACTATTTTGACACTCAATTATTAACTATAACTCTAATGGTTAACATAGGGGATTTCTATAGTTAACCAACACACTAAGCCTGTGTCAGTGTGTTTTAATTTCTATGTGTGTGTGTGTGAGTGATCAAGGCTTGTACAATATTTCTAAGTAAAAAAATATATATAAAAACAATTACATTGACGTGTATGTTCTTCATCTTCTTTACTTCAAAATACCTTGAACTCATCTTGCACTTGTTCATATATGATATTTAAATCTGCATATAAATGTTAGTGCATATGTATAAATTGTTATCATCAAAATTATATCATGGGGACATGATATCCAACATTCTCCCCCTTTTTGATGATGACAAATAATATATGCATATGTATATATAAAAAAAACTTTGATAAGCAAATATACTCACTCCCCTTGCATAAAAGCACATTAGAGTCTACAATCTATAATTCATATTGTTATTGTTGAATCTGAAAAACTGAAAAACATAAATTCATAAATTCTAAAAGTATTCTCCCCCTTTGTTATTAACAAAAAGAAATACGTAAATATCCTAAACATATCATAATTTCCTCTTTATGAGCTAGTACTTCAAACAGATCATCCAGATTATGAACATAGTCAATTACTTCACCCATACAAATATTTAGGCAAAGCCTTCCCATAAAAATCAAAACTTCCACAATGTTCATCATCATAATCTGTTTAAAATATATATAGCACATGTATTAACTATTTAATCATTATAAAAGCAATCTAAAATGCAAATTCATAAATCATACTAAAGTTAAAACAATTTAGTAGCAACATACCACATATTACATATGTCTTAAAAAACATTACTACTACATAGTTTGTGAAATGCAAACTTAAACAAACAACATAACACATAATTGTTTTGATAATAAACATAAAGTTCAACCACAAACTAAATGATTCATGCATGATCTTCTAAGGTGCTGGAGGAGGTTGATATCCTTGGAAGAATGCCCTAAGCTTCAAGTCCAAGTTATCAAATTTCTTCATTAACTCCTCCTGATTATTGATAATGTAACTGTTTTGGGAGAAAAGAGCTCGCTGACCAGTCTCTAACTCAAGGATGCGTGCATACAATATGTTATATTGCACATCCGAGAAGCAAGAGGGTTCTGAGTCCATTTGTGGTGGTTATTGACTAGTTGATGGTCCTGCTTAAGTTGAAGATTGTGGAATATCTTGTAGAATTTCTTCTTGATGAGATGAGGTTCATCTTGAGGATTTTGTTCATGAATTTTAAAATTTGTTAACTTCATCCTAGTTAGGGCATTGGAATCAAAGAATTCAATGGAACGAACAACATAATTTTCAGACCGAAGATCCACATGAAATTTGTCAAAGACTTTTGTTAAAAAAGCACCATAAGGAAGAAATCCTTTTGGTATTGTCAGAAGATTGTCATAATAAACTTCTGCCTAATTAACTTGGATATTTCCCATTATAGCATATAGTGCTTTTGCTAAGTCTAGGGAAATGAAATGGAAACTCCCAGTTTTTTAAAACAAGTTATACGCTAAGATTCGTGCAATGAATCTAGGAATTGGACGAAGTTTGTATGAATTATTTAAAGGTTTACTATAACCAGGAAGAAATATATGATTAGATAATAAATCTGAATCATTCATTCTAATTGACCTAAGAGAGACTCCTTGAAAAGGGATATTAAAAAAATTTCCAATTGACTTTGTAGTCAATTCAATTTCTATTCCTTTAACAAGAGTTTTGTGAAATAGTTCCAACACGTTCTATATTAGTATAGAACAATTGAATAAGAAAAGGATATATGGGTTTTCTATTTTCAGCAGAGAATAATTCACGCAATCCCACATTATCAAAATATGATCCAAAGTTCCATGGAATAAAATCATCAAATTTCACAAATCGTCCTGGAAGAACTTCAAAAGTGGATATTTTGTTAAATTCTTTAAGTAAATCAGGACTTTTTAAGTATATGATGATTTCATCGTTGACATTAGTATGAACTTGCTAAGCTTCTTAGGTCTAGACACGATGAATCAAAAATATATCAAAAGATAAGAAAGATCAAGTTGAGAAATTACCACAAACTATTAAAACCCTAGATTAGTCGATTATGACTGGGTGTAGTCAACTACAGAACCTGTCAGACTTCAGAAAATAATGAATTTGATGAAGGTTTTGAGAAGAAAAATGAAAATAAGATGATGCCCTAACTTGGATTCAATGGGTTCTGAAGAGGGGAAGAGGAAGAATCAGTTTTAAGAGAAGTTAGTAGGTAATTTTAGGTTTTTATCATTTTTCTACATAAAAATTAAATTGTATGGTCCAGATTGAATTGAAAAAAAAAATAAAAGGAGAATATTTTATCTTAAATATGTGGCTAGGATTGATAGAGTTGAAAATATATGCTTGAGATGAACTCTACTTAAGTGAAACGGGTATTGGGTTTTTGGTTTGATTTGTAAAAATCCAAGAAGCTTGAAAACTGTGAATCTGTGAAATCTGTATTAGTAGTCGACTAGAAAGGAAAGTATTTGACTACACTGTAATCGACAGAAAGTTGATTTTTAGATTTTAACTCAGGGTAGTCGACTATAGATGAAATTAGTCGACTACTCTATAATTTACGAAACATCTTATATGCAATGCTTGTGCATGTAGTCGACTATAGGTCAAATTAGTCGACTATTAAGGGTATGTATGCATATGTGTTTGTTTTCAAACTTTAACTTAATTAAATCTTCAATTGAACATATACCTAGTTCCCTTCTTAATTTAACATAAATTTCTACTTTTAAGTGTTTTGTTAATATATCTACTATTTGTTTATCAGTAGGTATAAATTCTAATGAAATGTCACCTTTAAGCACATGATCACGTAAGAAATGATGTCTAATATTAATATGTTTTGTACGTGAATGTTGAATAGGATTTTTAGATAAATTAATTGTACTAGAATTATCACACATTATGGATGATATGAGACAATTTATGCCATAATCAGATAATGTTTGTGATATGGCATAAGTATGTACCAAAATTGCAAGTGCACAATTGATCAAGTTATAGTATAAAAATATCGATCCCACGTGGAAGGTGATTTTAAGAGATTATTAGAATTGGTTCTTATGTTTTTGTGCATGACAAAAATAAGATTAAGAATAAGTGTGATTGTGATGAGTGATTGTTGTGAATATATGAAAGAGATAATAAATTGAATTTTAGAGGAGAGAAGAAAGAATCAAAGAATAAATGAAATCACAAGGCAAGAAAGAAGAATGAATAAAATCAAGAAATAAAATAAAGAATGAAAAGAAAATTCAAGAAAGTCAAGAAGGAGGATTTAATTAAGATATGAGAAATCTAGAATTTAATCCACTAGCTAATTTCAAATATAAAATACAAACTATTCTCTTTTTATCATATTTCAACTTAGATTTATTAAGCATAGACTATCAAACCATTTAAGGAAAGTATAACCTATCAAATTATCATCTAAGTTAAAATTACTATTCATGATAAGAATAACAACAAGATAGTAATCCTAGAATTCATAAGCATAACCTATCAAACCATTTAAGATAAGCATAGATTATCAAATTCTTCTTCTACCGATTTGTTCTTTAGTTGATTATCCTAAACATGAATATTTTAAGTGTAAGAGAATAATTTGCATAATATAAAGGAAATTATACTAGTTTCATACAATTATAAGATTACTACAAGAATTAATTTCACATCTTAAGAAATAAAAACAAGAAGAAAAAGAACTAATTACAAAAATAAAAAGAGAAGAAAAATCTAAACTATAAACAAGAAATAAATCTAACTACAAAGAATTAAAATCTAAACTACAAAATAAATTGCAAAAATTAAATGCAAGAAAATAAATCTACTCTACAAATTAAATTACAAAAAGAAATAAAAAGACAAGAAAATAAATCTACACTACAAGCATGAATGTAAATCTAACTAATAAGCAATAATAAAGAAATTACTAAAAAATATAAAAGAGAAAAATAAAAGAAATGCAAACCTTCAAATTGCTCTTCATCTCCATCCTCATCATTCAACAAAAAAGAGGAGAAAAGACAAATTTAAAATAGAGAAAAATTATTATTATTAATTGCAACAAAAGTTATAATTTTTGGGAGGCCTTCTCAATTAAGAGTAGCCTTACTCTCTAAATAGAGTTACAAAATTTTTTATACCCCTAACCCCTCACACTCTACCCCTATTTATAGTAAACATCAGTGAATGAGAGCCGTTAGATCGAAATCTTATCCAAAAACATCAAAAATCAGCCATAGATTCGTAACTAACTGTACATCGTATCGATGCCAGCATCGATAGGGGTATCGATGCTGGCATCGATACGGGCATCGATGCTGGCATCGATGCCCCCATCGATGCTAGCATCAATGTCCAGCCCACTCCAGTTTCTGTCCGAACTTCCTCCTTGTGTTGGGCTTTTGACAACTTGGGCTTTGGCAATTCTTGGGCTTTAATTCTTCTTCTTAGCTTGGGTTTTTGGATAATTTGGAAATTGATTTTCCAATGGGCTTCTTTGCTTCATTTCTTCATTTAATCAATGGGTTTTTATTGAGAGATGGGAGTTTGAGATTTATTCTTCATTAACCTGCAATTAAAAGATAAAAACAATTATTAGTGATATATTTATTCATATAAAATAGATAATAAGGGTATAAAATTGCAATAAAATATGATTATCAAATACCCCCAGACCTAAACTTTTGCTAGTCCTCTAGCAAAGAAAAAAAAAATCCTAACTCACTTTCGCAAGAATCACGGTTGTATTTAGTGCATACAACAAGCCTTTAAACCCCTAGGTTACCCTAGTGGACGAGTTGTAGTCTCGTGAGGGTTTGCAGTAAATATACCCACAAAATTTGGTTAACTTGCCAAGTTAAATAAGTCAGTAAATAACTAATTTTCCTTGATATATTTAGATATTCTAATTGAAGCTAGTTAATAATTAAGAAAACGTTTTTATATATAACTCCAATGTAAATCTCTTAGAAAATCTTTTTCATTATAGCAATTCAAACCAAGTCAAATCTTAGAGATTTAATTCAAAAGTTTTGAAAAGAACATGCTAACTCTTTGTTTTAAATAACTTTCAAGTTTCTTGATCAAAAATTGTTTTTCAAGACCATATATACAAAACAACAATATATAGAAAAAATAGTTAGTGTTATATGTATATAATTTTTTTCTTCACTCTTTAATTCTTGGTGATTATTTTCTTTTTAACGGGCTTTCTAAGTAACCATTTAACGAGTTTTGGGCCAATGAATCCCAACCCAATTGTTTTCTATTTTAACGGGCTTTCTAAGTGACCATTTAACGAGTTTTAGGCCAATGAATCCCAACCCAATTGGGCTTAGGTCATTAAGTATACAAATACTCATTTGGCTTAATTACTCAGTCAATTTAGGCTTTATAAGATAGAATCACCTTGAATCAAAGAGTTTTTTTTTGTTGGTGCCCATTTTTCGCACTCTTCTTTTATAAGGTTAGTTTTTTTTAATATATATATGTGTGTAAGTATATATAGTCTAAAAAAAATGTGTAAATCAAGATAACTTGAAAAAAAAATTCAACTCTAAGTTAAGCATAAAAAAATTTCATTATTTTTAATTAAAAATCTAAGGTAAGACTTAAGTAAAGTATACTACTTGAAAAATCATTTCTTAAGAATTTTATTTGGAGTTATCATAAAAGGTGAACTTGAGTATGTTACTAACTAGGGATTAGAAAATTTAAAATCTATCAATTAGATCAATTATTACTTAACTCTATTAATTTGGTAAGTGACAATATTTTTATAAATAATTTTTTTTCTAAAACTAACAAAAGATAAATGCTGAGAGAAAAAAATACTAAAAAAAATACTAACTAGCAAAATATAAACAAAAGCTAACTAGCTTACACCCTCCATACCCAGACTTTGCAGTGTCCTCAAGGAAAATAATATCCAAAATATCATAGTTTAATAAGTACATGCCGAAATAAAAATCAAAGACTAGGTAAAATAAAAAGAACATCCCTCACTGCTCATCTCCTGATATATCGTCATCCACATCATCAGCGACAACTGCTGAACTCGGTCCTGCCTCATCCTCTATTGGGAAATTATCTGGCTAAAATGATGTGATAAAACTATGAAGCTCAGGTAGAGGTCCATCTGTATCTCCATGTTCTCTCTGCCATCCTCTCGCCAAATATGCCAGAGTCTCGGTGGAGTAGCCCATCTGACCATGTATCTCGTGTATATGCCGCTGCATCCTGTGTATCTGGATCTGCATCCTGTCCATGCGACTCCGCATCCTATCCATCTCCTCTCGAATGGGGTCATGTGTAGCTGGCTGGTGCTGAGGAGGCTCTCATCCTATCCATCTCCTCTCGAATGGGGTCATGTGTAGCTGGCTGGTGCTGAGGAGGCTCTCTACCTGAGGGATCGGATTGATCTCGTCCTGAAATGCTCCTCCTCACAGTCTGATCATTTAGTAACCCCTTCCCTGCTTCTAACCTATCCTCTGCAAATACTGGAACGTGAAATCTATGGCATAGTCTAGTGATGAAATAGGGGTAAATGAGCTGAGTTCGTGATACAGACTGTGTCCTGACCCAATCCAACACTTTCTCCACTGATGAGCGCATCCATACAAATATAATCCTCGCTATATCAAACCGCTGACCAGTGGCTATCCAAAAAAAAAAGGAGAATATTGTGTAGGGGAAATGATAGAGTATGCAGTGGTGGGTTTCAAATCAAAGTTCAGGAAAAGATTAAGTAATCTATATTCTGGTTTGAGATTTCCTGAACCGAAACTAGATGTAAAGATCCTCCCACACAATGTTGTAGACATGTTATTGTATTCTGGTGTACCAGGCTGTAATGTGGAGGTTAAATAGAAGTAATTTGGTACATCAGTGGGTGGTTCTGTAAGGTTAAGGGTAGCACGGATAGTGGAAAGATAGAAAATAACTCTAACACCCCTCACGATAGAAAAAGCTGAAAATTCTCTATCTGGATTAATTTTCCATCCAGAATAGAACTCATGCACTAATGAAATGTTTGCTTTTTCTAAAGGTTTAGTCATCATGCTCCTAAGACCTACTGCAGTTAACATGGTGACTGTGGAATGATATGTATGTAATGCACTCATCTGAAATCCCCTCTCAAAATGAATGTTAAGACCCATAATTCTGGCTTATATCTATATTTATTATTATTTTTTTATTTTTTTAAAAGAATTTAGCTACAAATTGTTCAACATGGGTTAATTTCAAGTTATCAGAATTTCTTTTGACAATAAATTCCCTCAAAATTATTCTTTGAGAACAAAAATGTTAAAATTTTGATAACTTGATTGGTGAAACATACATGTTGATATGGCAATTATAAGCTAAACCTTACAAATGTAAAAATAATTGGCAAATTTTTTTTTGAATTGTTTGCACATAACACCCCAAATTCAAGTTTATTTTTGTAAACCCTCCCAATTTTTTCAGATTTGCATAAAACACCCAAATTTTATTTTTATTTTTTTCAATTTTATTCTCAATTTGAAATAAATAACCAATTGAATGCCTGAAGATTATGTGTTTTTGCATAAAAAACCCCCAACAATTTTTAGGTTTTGCATAAACCACCCTATTTTTTTTTCAGATACAATATATCCTCAATTAAGTTCCAAGTTCAAACCCCCAAGAAATTTTTGGATTTTGCATAAAACCCCCCAAATTTTTTGGATTTTGAATAAACCCCCCAAATTTTCGGATTTTGTACCAAATCCCCAATTTAAACCCTCAATTTGTCAAATTGATCATGAATCTCACAAAATATGATAATAATTTACAACTACCCATGATTCAACCACTAGATCATCCATGTATTCTAACAAAAATAAAATAAAATTACAAGATCAAGTTAGAAAAAAATACCTTGGTAGATGAGTGGAGGTGGAAGAAGGCCAACAATAGTGAAGAATTTTCCTCCTTGTGGTCTTGATTCGGGTAGATTGGATGGGTGAAAAAAATAGGGTTTAAGAAAGGGGGAAACGGTTTTGGGGAGATGAATTGAAAGAAAAGAGAGAGAAAGAAAAACTGTTGCGAATTTGAGGTAGCAGACCCAGGGTATCGATGCCGGCATCAATGTCGGCATCGATGCTGGCATCGATGCCTAGGGTTTTGGTGTCTGGGCCTGGCCAAACGGGCTTGCTTATTCTCAAATTTCCTTTTTTTCGTTTCTGGGCCAGAGATTTTGGGCCAACACTTATTTCCTTTATTTTTTTGGTTTTTTTGTTTTTTTTTTGTTTTTGTTTTTGTGTTTGTGTGAGCCATAGAAAATGGCAAAAAAAATTATTTGATTTTTATTTATTATTATTATTATTATTATTATTATTTCATATTTCTGTTCGCCAAAGGAGGCTGATACTGTTGACATAACACCAGAGTTTATTTTTTTGGTTTTGCGCTTAATCATCTGGTATAATCAGGAATGGCTTTACCATATATATATATATATATATATATATATATATATATATTTATTTATATATATATTTTTCTCTTTTTTTTCTTTTTTTACAGATAATGAGGTTCATGAAGAACCAACACCTCTTCCTCTCCGAACATACAAAATTCTAAAAATGGTTTCAGACGTTGATCATTTATTTTAAAAATGTTACCATTTTTAGGATTTTTTATCTCGACAACCCCATGTGGAAAAACTTGTTTGACAAAAAATGGACCTGTCCATCTTGATCTCTATTTTCCAGGAAAAAGATGCAATTTTGAATTGTACAATAGAACTTTCTGTCCTGGAGAGAAATTTTTCGTAAAATTGATTTATCATGAAAAATCTTGGTTTTCTCTTTATAAATTTTTGAGTTTATGTATGCATCTGTAAGACCCCGTAGATTTTGATAATTTATATATGTGATTATTAGTGAAAAATAATATTTATGACAAATATCTTTATGACATGGTTGTGCATGAAAACTAGCGTTTCGAGCTTATGAGAATATATATATGCATCAGTTATGAGGTTGAGTTTGCAAATTTGCAAATCATGTGCAGCAGAGTCGAAGAACCCAGTTTTCAGCTCATGAGTCGACCCATAACTCATCATGAGTTGACTCATCAGGTTGAGTCGACCCATGACTGTCACGAGTCAACTCATGATATCAACTCCCATTGTTAAAAGTCTCTGCTGAGTCGACTCATTATCTTATGAGTCAACCCATGAGTCATAAGTCAACTCATGACAGTCATGAGTCGACTCATCGAGGGTTTTCTGGTTTTTGTTGATCGGGTTTGTTTGGGTTTTGGGTCGGGTTTTAACTATTCATATATATTTTCCTCCACCCGAAAACACCTCTTTTCATCAGTTCTCCCCCTCAAAACCCTAGCCTCCTCTCCCCCTCAAAACCCTAGTTCATTTTTGGGCGTTTTGGGAGATTTTCGGGGGATTTCAGCAGCTCCTTGTGGTTTACAGCGAGGGGAATCATTCTTCAACATATCTGAGGCGAGTAGCATCTCGCCCAATCTCTCTCCCATGTTTTTATCAATTAATAAATGTTTTTCATGAGTTTATTTGGCCTAAGACTTATTTTCAAGTATAAATCAATGTTCTTATTAGTGTAAATGCTAGAAATCATGTGTTTCAGATTTTAAAATCCCCACCAATGAGTTATTGATGAAAACACAGATCTGGAAATTTATTTAAGGAAATAAAAATATGAGTTTTATTTGTTTAAATGCTCTCTTTCATGTTTAGGGGTTAAATGTTAGATCTAACATGCAAGTGTTCATTTCTCATGCTAGATATGAATTTTTTTCACAGTCTCATAGTTTAGAATTGATAGTTATGAAGGTGTAAATTAGTGTAGTGGAAGTATGGAATGAGATGACGAGTTGCAGTTGTGTAATATCCAGTTTTCAGCTCATAAGTCGACTCATGACTCATCATGAGTCGACTCATCAGGTTGAGTCGACCCATGACTATCATGAGTCGACTCATGAAGTCAATTCCTGTTTTTCATAAGTGTCTCCTGAGTCGACTCGTCAGTTTATGAGTCGACCCATGAGTCATGAGTCGACTCATAGCTGATTATGAGTCGACTCATCGAAGTTTTTCCTATTTCGTTTGTGTTTCTGCTTGATCACCTACTGTGCTTATACTTTCATACAGTTTTCATATATAATCGAGGGTACTGGTTATCATTTTTGAATATGAGAAGTCACCTCATTTATCGGGTATTAAATTGAAGTATTTATGATTTCATCTACACATGTAAGATAACATTTCTGACACAACTTAGATCTGTACAGCGAGGCAGGTACAAGAGTAGAATATGTATACCTTTACTATTAGTATTCCATGGTTCATATACACAGTCCTTGTGTTGGACTATAATCCATTAAAGTCATTGTGTTGGACTATAATCCATTAAAGTCCTCACGTTGGACTATAATCCATTAAAGTCCTTGTGTTGGACTATAATCCATTACGGTCTTATGTTGGATAATTGCTAAACCTTGAGTATGTTTCTTAACCGAGTTTGGAACACGACATATTATATGAGGCTGGGACATGATAGCTACCTAGGCTGGACATGACACTTATTGTAACTTTGACATGTTTACGTTTATCGGTTAAGATGTGTTTGTTTTTGTTTTCTTTATTATTTCCGGTATTAGAGTTCGGGTTTGGTATTTAGGGATTTACAATTTGAGATACAAAGTATATACATGAGAGTTTCCTTGTTTGGATTATTTCACTCGACGTACCTACTCTCGTGTTTTAATTTCCTAAGTACCGAAACCCATTATTATTAGGATAAATGATCTTATATTATTATGTATTAACTATATTTTCATATACAACGAGCCCTATCCCTTGGGGTTGGTTGTGATGTTGCTCGCTAGCACTTTGACGCTCGTTGTTCCTCCCCCTTTTAGGTAACGAGTCAGGAGACCGGAGAGTCGTAGGTTGAGGGCAATTCTTATTAGCGCCCGTTTATCCACTTATTAGATGTATTTCATTTTGTACTCCACTTGAGACATTTTTAGACTTTAGAGATTTATATTCTAGAGTTGTAAAGGCTGTGTGCCTTATTTCATGTATCAGATGTTATGTACTTTGAGATATGTTGAGATCTCCAGACTGTTATTATTCATTTCAGACATTGACTATGTATTCCTGCTTATTTGGTTGATGAGATGTATTGATTTGAGTTCTATCATTTCAGCATGTATTTATTATAGAATCTTTTACTTGCCTTGTACCTACACCTGTTGTTGATTCCACTAGAGAGATAGTAATTGTGATGGTAAAACATGTTATTGTACGGTGTGGTGCATGGCAGGTTTGACATTTCTGGTTTTACCTCGGACTGCAGCCTTGTGTGATCCCAGGGGCGTCACAGCATCATTTCGAATTTCTTCCAACTCATTTATTTAGAGCAATCTGTTCTTACCTGCCGAGTCTGAGTTAAAATTCAACTGTTTTATCGCCCACATTGCTCGATGCTCTAACTCTACTGGTAAGTGACAAGCTTTTCCAAACACTAGTTTGTATGGTGACATCCCCAAATTGGCCTTGAAAGTTGTTCTATATGCCCACAGAGTATCACATAATTTTTACAGACCAATCTTTTCTATTATGATTAACTGTTTTTTCTAAGATTTGTTTGATCTGCCTGTTTGTGACCTCTACTTGTCCACTAGTTTGGGGGTGATAAGGAGTTGAGAATTTGTGTGTGATTGAATATTTCCTCATCAAAGCTTCAAAAGAACGGTTATAAAAATATGTACCGTTATCACTAATGATCGCTCGGGGTACTCCAAACCGTGCAAAAATGTTCTCTTTCAAAACCTTGACAACGACCTTGTTGTCATTAGTTTTACAAGCTACCACCTCAACCCATTTTGACATGTACTCAACGGCTACTAGAATGTACACATTTCCAAAGGAATTTGGAAATGGTCCCATGAAATCGATACCCCACAGATCAAAAAGTTCAACAGATAAGATGAGTTGTAAATGCATCATATTTCTCCTAGTGACCTTCCTTAAAAGCTAACAGCGGTTACAAGCTTTACAAAACTCATATGAATCCTTGAAAAGAGTGGGCCAGTATAGCCCAGATTGGAGAATTTTTTCAGTTGTTTTTCTTGGACCAATATGGCCCCCACATGCTTGCTCATGATAAAAGGATAGAACACTTCTAGTTTCTTCCGTGGGAACACACCTCCTAAAGATCTAATCAGGATAATATTTGAACAGATATGGATCATCCCAGTAAAAGTATTTTACTTGGGAGAGAAAATGGGATCTATCCTGTTTGGACCAATGAGAAGGGATCTGGTTCATGACTAGGTAATTCACAATGTCAGCGAACCATGGGACAGATTGGATTTGCAGGAGTTGTTCATCAGGGAAATGCTCATTGATCGGAACGGTTGATGTTGGTGCATTTGGGAGTCGAGAGAGGTGATCTGCTACAAGATTCTCTGTTCCCCTTCTGTCAAGAATTTGAATGTCAAACTCTTGAAGAAGGAGAATCCATCTAATGAGCCGTGGTTTAGCATCCTTTTTGGTCAAAAGATACTTTAGTGCGGCATGATCAGTGAAAACTTTGGTTAAGGAACCTTGGTCAAAAGATACTTTAGTGCGGCATGATCAGTGAAAACTTTGGTTAAGGAACCGATGAGGTAGGGCGTGAATTTTTCTAAGGCAAAGACTACAGCTAAAAACTCTTTTTTCGTGACAGAGTAATTTTACTGGGCATCATTCAGATTCCTACTAGCGTAGTAGATCACATGCGGTTTTCCATCAAACCGTTATCCTAAAACAGCACCAATCGCAGAATCAGATGCATCACACATCAGTTCAAACGGTAAGGTCCAGTCCGGTGCATGAATGATAGGAGCTGTGGTTAGCTCCTTTTTCAGATAGTCAAAAGCTTTGAGGCAGTCGGGAGAGAAGACAAATGATGTATCCTTGGCTAAGAGATTGGTCAAGGGTCTAGCAATTTTGCTGAAATCCTTGATGAAATGCCGGTAAAAACCAGCATGACCAAGAAACGATCTGACATCTTTGACTGTTTTGGGAGGAGGGAGATTTGAAATAAGATCTACCTTAGCTTTGTCCACTTCGATTCCCCTATTGGAAACTACATGTCCTAAGATAATGCCTTGTTTGATCATGAAATGACATTTCTCCTAATTGAGAGTCAGATTTTTCTCCCTATACCGTTCTAGGACCAGTTTAAGATGATGCAAACATTGGGAAAATGTGTCACCAAAAATGGAAAAATCGTCCATAAAATTTTTGAGAAATCACTCTACCATGTCGTAAAAAATACTGATCATGCAACGTTGGAATGTGGCCAGTGCGTTGCATAATCCAAAAGGCATGTGTCGGTAAGCGAATGTTCCATACGGGCAAGTGAAGGTGGTTTTCTCCTGATCTTCGAGAGCGATAGGGATTTGATTATAACCTGAATATCCATCCAGAAAATAATAGAACTTGTGTCCTGCTAAACGCTCTAACATTTGGTCAATGAAAGGAAGAGGGAAGTGATCTTTCCGAGTGGCTAAGTTGAGTTTTCTATAGTCAATACAGACTCGCCATCCAGTTTGGATTTGAGTGGGAATCAGCTCATTAGCCTCATTTTGGATCACGGTGATTCCAGATTTCTTTGGAACAACTTAGACCGGACTTACCCATGAACTATCAGAAATGGGATAAATGATCCCATGATCGAGACATTTCAGAATGTCTTTCCTAACTGCTTCTTTCATCACTGGGTTTAACCTACGCCGAGGATCTCTAGTAGGTTTGGCGTCATCTATCAAATGGATTTGGTGTTGAACAATGGTTGGACTAATCCCTTTGATATCAGCCATGGTCCCTCTAATGGATTCCTTATTCTCTCTTAAAACATCTAAGAGAGCTTCCTTTTAACCGGTAGTCAAATCAGATGAAATGATAACTGGTAAAGACTTGTTCTCCCCTAAGTTGGCATACTCTAGATTTTCAGGTAAAGGTTTGAGCTCTAACTTAGGGGGTTCCTCCACAGATGGGCGAAGCTGGACTAGGGGTTCTATCTCCAAAGGTTCTCGTTGCCAGCCAACAGTAGAAACATGATTGATCAGCGGTTCTATCTCTAGTTCGTCATCAGAAAGCTCCTCAATCATTAAATCAGATGCATTTGAATCAGACTCACACTCTCCCTCTTGTTGTTCACTGGATATTCCTTGAATGAAATTCACTTCCATGGGTTCATCAGATGGATCACTAGGCTGCCTTCCTAGGTTGAAGATATCGAGGTCAACAGTCATATTCCCAAAGATAGTTTCATCTGACCGGTTCTACAATTTATCAAAGCATTTGAGGTGGCTAAGAACGGTCTTCCTAGAATGACGAGGATTTGACTTTTGAGATTGGAAACGGGCTGCGTTTCCAAGATAATAAAATCAACAGGGAAAATAAACTCTTCAACTTTGATCAGAACATCCTCCACCTCTCCTTTGGAAATTTTTACAGATATATCAGCTAACTGTAGAGTGCATCTTGTCGGTTTAAGTTCTCCTACACCTAGCTGTTGATAGACTGAATACGGAAGGAGGTTGACGCTGGCTCCCAAGTCTAGAAGTGCCTTATCAATGTGAGTGTTACCTATGACGCAAGGAATTGTGGGACAACCAGGGTCCTTGTATTTCAATGGCATGGGTTTCGAAAAGTGGTTCTTTTCTTAGTGCATAAGTCTTTCAAGAACTTTGCATAAGAAGGGATTTGTTTGATTGCATCTAGGAGAGGGATGTTGATCTTGACCTGTTTAAATGTTTCTAGGATTTTCTCAACCTGCTGGGAGTTTTTCCTAGGTTTGAGTCTATCTGGAAAGGGGGCAACGGGCCTATACCAATCTAGATCAGGCTCAATCTCAAGTTCGGTATTTTGGTCATCGGAAGGAATTGCTTCATCGGAAGGAGTGTGTTGGATGGGAGAAGGGGTTTGATCCGGTGGCATTCTAACTTGATTGTCTTTTTGTTTCCTGATCGCAGTGTGTGAACTGCATTCACATGAGCTGGATGGTTTGAACTGCATCTATTGTCTTTAGGATTTGTAACAGGTTGACTTGGGAAATTTCTTTTTTTTTCTCTCACTCACGGTAGTGGCTAGTTGCCCAAGTTATGTTTCTAACCGGGCTATGGCTTGAGTGTTCGAGTTGAGCACTTGGCTGGTGGTTTGCATGAAGGAATTTAGAGTGGTGGATGACTGGGTCAACATGTTGGTAGTTTGTGTAGAAGCTTTGATCATAGCTTCTAAACCCTTTTCTAAGACACTCAATCGTTTGTCATGATCAGAATTTGAAGGATTTGTAGGCTGGTGAGGATGAGGATGTTGGGTTGGAAAAACTGGGTTAACTTGTTAAAAATTATTTGGTGCATTAAATGGAAGTGTATTTCCCCTAGGGAATTGTTGGTTCGACGCGGGAATGAAGTTTTGATTTCCAGGAGAATTTTCTTGGTTCCATGCAAAGTTGGGATGATTTCTCCAATCTGGATTGTAGGTTGGAGAAAATGGATCATTTCTAGGGTGCTGGAATGCAGCGTTCTTCTGTTCTAAAGCATGATTGTTTCCTAGGATAGGGCATTCCTCTGAAACATGGGTAGAAGACTGACAGTTATGATATCTCGGGGCAGAAACATGACTGATTTGAGCTGGAGCTCGTTCCTTAACTTCTAAGGCTTCTAACCTTCGCAGAATCGTCGCCATCTTCGCTTCAGAAGCAATGTTTGACTCTAGGAAAAGACCACTAGACTTAGACTGGGGAACTGATGAAACCCTATCATCACAGTATTCCTATTGCATTATTTTCTCGGATAAACTCTCTAGAAATTCCCAAGCTTCATCTGCATTTTTCCTCATAAAATCTCCCTGACACATCGATTCTAAAGATGTTTTTGAAGAATAGTCCAATCCTTCATATATGACTTAGCACAATCGCCATTTTTCTAGACCATGATGAGGACATTGGATTAAAAGATCTTTAAATTGGTCAAAATATTTCCAGAATGGCTCTCCTGGGATAATTTTGAAGTTTTAAATGTTGTTCCTTAGCTTTACCATTTTGTGAATAGGGAAAATTTTCTTAAGAAAAACGGTTACAAATTCATCCCAAGTTGAGATGGAATTTGTAGGTAAGCTGTACAGCCATTTTTTAGCTTTATCCTTAAGAGAAAATGGAATAAATCTGAGCTTAATTACATCTTC
The DNA here is from genome assembly GCF_001876935.1 of Asparagus officinalis. NCBI lineage: Eukaryota > Viridiplantae > Streptophyta > Magnoliopsida > Asparagales > Asparagaceae > Asparagus > Asparagus officinalis. Next base: position 96,639,296 of record NC_033794.1, read on the forward strand.
GGTTAATTCTCTCATTTTAATCATAATACACACTTCCTCAAATTCCGAGATAAAAATATATGCATCTTCTGTTTCATTACCAAGGAATTTAGGAAGCATGTTTATGTAATGCGGTCTAAGCTCGAAATTTTCTCCATTTACTTCGGGGAGTCTTATGCAAGATGGAATGACATTTCTGGTGGGGTAACACATATCCTGAAGAACGGGTTGATTTGTCATTTCTTGAATTGGTTCAACACGGATTGAACGATGAGAATTATCCAGAACCCAAGTTTGCATACACCAAAACAATTTTTTTTTTAAAAAAGAAAGAAAATTAGTTTTTTTTATGAGAAGAAAAGGATAAAGAAAAATCCTAACTAAAACAAATCAAAGCAATCACTTTTTAATCACTCTAGTTCTAGGGTTTAGCCTAACTCAACTAGATCAGCTCCTAACCAAAAACTCCTACAGCGAAAAGATTAAAGTTTTACCAGGTAGTTAGCCAGGTAAGGATAGTACTAGAGGGTGATTAGAGATCAATTAAGTACCTCGTTCCTTGCGGAGCGCTTTACGCAACCCCTAAACATTGCCTTAGACACCAACTAATCTGAGAAAACTTAAACTGATTCACTTAAGGATTTCTTGTTCCTTATTGAGCTCGAATCCTTAGGGGCCAACGTCTAATGAGTTTTAGAAGGCTTAGGTTTGTGAAGTGAGGAATTAGTGATTTGTGGGCTAAGAAAAGGGTGATGAAATCATTTACCTTATCTTGATTATGGGTTTTTTCCTTAGGAATGTTTTAAGTGTGTGTCAAATCAAGTGCTACAATCACCTTGGTGAATTCCTACACTATATAAAATGCAACCCTAGAAATTAAAAGCGACTAAAAAGGATGATAAAAAGAAAATCTTTATATATATATTTAATTATGGTTAACAATCAAATGTGAGAAGAGAGCTCTTATTTGAATTTATTATCTTGTTAGTTAATATCCAAGTGAAAGGTGAATTTTATTATGGTCAACAAAAATAAAATCTTCTTTTTTTAAATCCTAATTGCCTCTAATTGTGAAGCTAACTAAAAAAGGTGGAATTGAAAACGCTAGAAAGAAGACTTACCCGAAAGCAATTCTCCAAGTTCTTGATCTTCAATCCAAGATTTTCAAGCTCCAAGTGGTTCCTTCACAAGAAAACACACAAGCTAAAGAGCCAAAATAATAAAATCCTATTTTATCACCTTCCTCGGCAACGACGCCAAAAACTTGATGCGGTATAATTATGTACCAAAATTGCAAGTGCACAATTGATCAAGTTATAGTATAAAAATATCGATCCCACAGGAAGGTGATTTTAAGAGATTATTAGAATTGGCTCTTATGTTTTGTGCATAACAAAAATAAGATTAAAGAATAAGTGTGCTTATGATGAGTGATTGTTGTAAATATATAAAAGAGATAATAAATTGAATTTTAGAGGAGAGATGAAAGAATCAAAGAATAAATGAAATCACAAGGCAAGAAAGAAGAATGAATAAAATCAAGAAATAAAATCAAGAATGAAAAGAAAATTCAAGAAAGTCAAGATGGAGGATTCAATTAAGATATGAGAAATTTAGAATTTAATCCACTAGCTAATTTTAAATATAAAATACAAACTATTCTCTTTTTATCATATTTCAACTTAGATTTATTAAGCATAGACTATCAAACCATTTAAGAAAAGTATAACCTATCAAATTATCATCTAAGTTAAAATTACTATTCATGATAATAATAACAATAAGATAGTAATCCTAGAATTCATAAGCATAACCTATCAAACCATTTAAGATAAGCATAGATTATCAAATTAATTCTTCTGCTACTGATTTGTTCTCTAGTTGATTATACTAAACATGAATATTTTAAGTGTAAGAGAATAATTTGCATAATATAAAAGAAATTATACTAGTTTCATACAATTCTAAGATTACTACAAGAATTAATTTCACATCTTAAGAAATAAAAACAAGAAGAAAAAGAACTAATTACAAAAATAAAAAGAAAAGAAAAATCTAAACTATGAACATGAAATAAATCTAACTATAAAGAATTAAAATCTAAACTACAAAATAAATTACAAAAATTAAATGTAAGAAAATAAATCTACTCTACAAATTAAAGTACAAAAAGAAATAAAAAGACAAGAAAATAAATCTACACTACAAGCATGAATATAAATCTAACTAATAAGCAATAATAAAGAAATTACTAAAAAGAAATAAAAGAGAAAAATAAAAGAAATGCAAACCTTCAAATTACTCTTCATCTCCATCCTCATCATTCAACAAAGAGTTGAAAAGACAAATTTAAAGTGAAAAAAAATTATTATTATTAATTGCAACAAAAGTTATAATTTTTGGAAGGCATTCTCAATTAAGAGTAGTCCTTCTCTCCAAATGGAGTTACAAAATTTTTCACACCCTTAACCCCTCACTCTCTACTCCTATTTGTAGTAAACATCAGTGAATGAGAGCCGTTGGATCGAAATCTTATCCAAAAACATCAAAAATCAGCCATAGATTCGTAACTAACTGTACGTCGTATCGATGCCAGCATCGATAGGGGTATCGATGCGGGCATCGATACGGGCATCGATGCCCCCATCGATGCTGGCATCGATGTCCAGCCTACTCCAGTTTCTGTCCGAACTTCCTCCTTGTTTTGGGCTTTTGACAACTTGGGCTTTTGGCTTTGGCCTTTGGCAATTCTTGGGCTTTAATTCTTATTCTTAGCTTGGGCTTTTGGATAATTTAGAAATTGATTTTCCAATGGGCTTCTTTGCTTCATTTCTTTATTTAATCAATGGATTTTTGTTGAGAGATGGGAGTTTGAGATTTATTCTTCATTAACCTGCAATTAAAAGATAAAAATATAGTTAAATCAAAAATTAATTAAAGGGGCGGTCTGTATGGTGTATGATAGCGGGCGATTTTTGCTTTGCTATCGTGCGCCCCCGCCGAGAAACTCTGCGAAAAATTGAGGTTTCTGATGGTGAGCCGAGAAACTCTGTGAAAAATTGAGGTTTCTGATGGTGAGGAAGAAGAAAGGAAGTGGTAAAAAGATCCTGGAGATAGGTCTGAGAGCTCCTGAGCTGAGTACTACAGCTCCTGATGGCCTATCTGATATTCTATCTGAAGAAGATGATGTAGAGTCCATTGAAATGGGATCTACTGGGCCAAGGGGGGCGAGAAAGTCTAAATCCATGGCAGAGGTGCTGAATTCGGGGAATTTGGAGTTCGATTTTGTTTTGGATCGTCAGATTATTCAAAATTCTGGTCGGCAGATCGATCGGAGTACTGGTGGTCTTGTTCTTGGTAAGAATCTTCCTTCTGGATCTAATGGAAATCTTGAGTTTAATAAGTCAGCAGTTTCTAGTAGATCTATCAAATCTTGGGCAGATGAGCTGGATTCAAGTAAAGATATACTAGATTCATCGTTAAATCAAGATCTTTGATTGAATTTGGAAAAATCTGGGAGTCCTGTTCTGGAAAAAGGCAAAAATACTATTCTTTTGTCTGGAAAGAATATTTCTATAGAACATTCTGATGAAAATTTAATTGGAAACTCTGTTCCATTGAGTGCTGGAAGAAATTGTGCTCCGATTGTTAGAGAACCTGTTGAAACTTTAACTGATTCAAATGGATCTGTTGAAAAATTGGATAAAAGTTGGGCTAGTCTGTTTTCTGATAACAGAAAGATAGAGTATGGGATGAATTTTAACTATATTCCATCTGAAAACAAAGACACAATATCTTTTGATGATGATGAATGGAATGAAGATATATTAATATGGCAATCTTCACTAATAGGGCAAGTTATGGGATTGAATGTTAAGTTCAAGGCTATGGAGAATTATGTGCAAAGAACATGGAGGAAATTTATGCCAGAAGTATGCCTTCTCAAGCCTGGACTTTTTCTGATCAAATTCAAAAATACTGAGGATATGAATGAGATCTTATGTAAGGGCCCTTGGTTCTTTGGATCAAGACCTTTGTTATTGAAACAATGGACAAATGAAGAAGATATTGAGAGGATAAATGACAATGTGTACCCTATGTGGATTCAGTTTCCCTCTCTGAGACTCAATCTATGGAATGCCAAAGGTATTTCAAAAATTGCAAGTGCTATAGGTTGTCCAATAGCTACAGATAGACTGACTGCAAACAGGCAGAGGCTGGCTTATGCGAGGGTGTTAGTAGAGGTCAAATTGCCATCCCCCCTTCCAGACAAGATCAATATTCTAGATCCAAAAGGGAAGGAATACACTCAGAAGGTGATTTATGAATTCAAACCTAAATGGTGTGAAGTATGTAAGATGATTGGTCATGATATCAAAAACTGTAGAAGGCAGATTAAAACTCAAAGATGGGTTCCCAAACAAGGCCAGAATCCATTATCAGATGATATCAGGAAGGAAAAAAAATAATTGAGAAATGTTAACCTGAATTTGGATATTACAAGACAAGAGAGCAGTAATAAGGAAGGGAACAGTAGGAAATTTGCTGTGCATGTTTCTGATACAGGTGGTGATAATGGAAGTGGGATTGCTGTTACATCAGATTCTGGGCTGAAAGCAAAGTATAATGATGTGCATGTTTCTGATACAGGTGGTGATAATGGAAGTGGGATTGCTGTTACATCAGATTCTGGGCTGAAAGCAAAGTATAATGATGTGCATGTTTCTGATACAGGTGGTGATAATGGAAGTGGGATTGCTGTTACATCAGATTCTGGGCTGAAAGCAAAGTATAATGATGTGCATGTTTCTGATACAGGTGGTGATAATGGAAGTGGGATTGCTGCTACATCAGGTTCTGGGCTGAAAGCAAAGTATTATGATGTGCATGAGATAAAGGAGAAAAATACTGATGTTACTAGTGCTGATACTCAAGGAACTAAACTCTGGACTCAAGTTCAAAAAGGTTTTAGGAGTAAAATCATTCCTGGAAATTCTTTTACATTTCTGGATATTTTGGATATTGACCCCTCTACAATAGATAGAGGGGGGGAGCTTAGATGAATATATCCTTCTGGAATGTTAGAGGATTGAACAAATCCTCTAAACAGCATATGGTTAGAAATTTCATATCTCAATACCATCTTTCATATGTAGCTCTTCTTGAAACAAAAATAAAAGAAAATAAGATCCATCAAGCAGCAAAAAAATAGCTGGAAATTGGAATTGTGTCTCTAATGCTAGTAATCAAAGAAAAGCAAGGATCATGATTATGTGGGATCCAAATATTCTTGATATTCAGATTAGCTCCATATCAGACCAGTGTATAACATGTAAAATGGTATCAGTTGATGGAAGAACAGAATGTATGGTTACTTCTGTCTATGGATTTAATCAAATGGAAGCTAGGAAGGATTTATGGAATGAACTGAAGTCTATCCAGCAGTCAATGGGGTATGAACCATGGATCTTATGTGGTGATTTTAACACTGTAATTAAAGGTGAAGAAAAGCTTGGAGGTGTAGCTGTTACTGAGGCTGAAACCAGGGATTTCAGGGGTTTTATTGAAGACTGTCACCTTAATCATCTAAAAACAACTGGATGTTTTTACACTTGGAATAATAAGCAGGATCATGATACTAGAGTGTGGAGCAGGCTGGATAGGGCCCTGGTGAATGATGCATGGCTTAACATGTACAATGTAAGTCAGGTGGAATTCTTACTTCCTTATTTTTCTGATCATTCTCCTGCCATGGTATCTCTGTTCCAGGAATGTTCAATGGGGAAAAAACCTTTCAGGTTCTTTAAAATGTGGTCTAAGCATGTTAGCTTCATTCCAACAGTCTCTGCTATCTGGCAAACTAAAGTACAGGGATACAGAATGTTCTCAGTCTGCATGAAACTCAAAATGATGAGAGGTGCCCTTAAGGAATTAAACAAGAACCACTATAGTAATATCAGTGAGCAAGTTATTAGAGCAAAAATTGCTCTTGATGAGGCTCAAAATAATCTGCAATTAGATCCTCTCAATTCAGATTATATTTTAAAGGAAAAGGAGAGTATAACAAGCTACAACAAACTCCTAGAATGTGAAATTTCTTTTCTGCAGCAAAAAGCTAGGATTATTTGGAGTATGCAAGGAGATAGGTGCACAAATTTTTTCCACTCCAGAATCAAAGCAAACAGGCATCATAACAGGGTTTTGGTTCTTTACAACAACCTTGGACAAAGACTCACTGATCAAAAGGAGATAGCAAATGAAATGGTGGAATTTTTCAAAGGCCTTTTGGGGACTGCTCCAGTCACTACAGCACCTGATATACATATTATACAAGCTGGACCCTGTTTAAATGAGATTCAAGCTAACTCTCTTTCAAGACCTGTTTCTAAAGATGAGATAAAGAATATTGTTTTTTCAATGGATGAAAACAAGGCGCCTGGTCCAGATGGATATGGATTTGCTTTTTATAAATCTGCCTGGTCTGTGATAGGGGAGGAGGTAACACTTGCTATTGAAGAGTTTTTTAAGAATGGAAAATTACTGGGTATGATTAACTCAACTGCCATTACACTGGTGCCAAAGAAACACTGTCCAGTCACCCCAGCTGATTTCAGGCCCATATCCTGCTGCAACTGCATTTACAAGATCATTTCAAAAATTCTAGCAAATAGGATTAAGCCAATCATGGGGAGCATTGTGAATGAAGCACAGAGTGCTTTTGTCAAAAATAGACAGATTACAAGTAATATTGCCATGGCTCATGAGCTAGCAAAAAGCTATAGTAGAAGGAACATATCTCCTAGAATCATGTTGAGTATTGATATCAAGAAAGCATTTGATACAATAAGCTGGGACTTTGTTAAAATGATGCTTGAAGGGCTGAAATTTCCAAAGGAGATGACCAACTGGATTATGGCTTGTATCACTTCACCAAAATTCTCTATCTCACTTAATGGATCTCTTCATGGCTATTTTGAAGGAAAGAGGGGTTTAAGGCAGGGTGATCCCCTATCACCTTATCTTTTTATTCTTGGGATGGAATTCTTATCAAGGAGACTGGAGCTTTTAAGAAAGGACATGTTGTTTAAGTATCACCCAAAGTGTGGTAAACTCAAAATTACTCATCTCATTTTTGCGGATAACCTGTTGCTTTTTGCCAAAGGAGATCTTTATTCCATACAAAAACTATATCAATGTGTTAAGGAATTCAGTGACACAACAGGTCTAGAAGCTAATTTGGATAAATGCTCAATTTACTTTGGTGGGGTTGATGATGCTATTAAGACAGAGATCAAAGACTTCCTAGGGTTCTCAGAGGGGGCCATTCCATTCAAATACCTGGGGGTACCTCTCATTTGCAAGAGGCTTACACATGTGGATTGCAACCTTTTGCTGGAAAGTATTTCAAATCAATTTCAGAAGTGGTCAAGACACAACAATTTATCATATGTAGGGAGGATTCAGGTTATCAAAAGTGTGATTTTGGGTATTCAAAATTACTGGACAGCAAATTTTATATTGCCAGTTAAAGTAGTGAAGAAAATTGATGATGCTTGCAGGCAATTCCTGTGGGGTAAATCTGAAAACTCTTCAAAAACTCCATTGGTCTCATGGGATAAGGTTTGCTGTGGGAAAATTCATGGTGGTCTGGGGGTTTATTCTGCAGCTAATTGGAATCTTGCCACTGCTATGAGGAGTTTGTGGTATATCCATGTCAATAAGGAAACTTTATGGGTGAAATGGGTCCATGGTAATTATTTAAAGCATAGTGATGTTTGGAATGTTAAAGCAAAGAGTGGAGACTCTTGGATGTGGAAGCAGATACTTAAGTGTAGGGATAAGGCCTTACATGAAGTGGGTGGAGTAGACAATCTGAAGAAACTGCTAAATGGTTGTTACAAAAATTCTAAAATCAAGTTGTCAGCAGTATATGCTGTATTATCCCCTGCCACTACAAAAGTTCCCTGGTTTAGCACAGTATGGGGAAGTTTGAATTACCCTAGGCACTCGTTTATATTGTGGCTGGCGGTGCTGAACTGGTTACTAACTCAAGACAGACTGTTAAGAAGGGGGGTCATCAATTCAAATCAGTGTTACCTGTGTGCAGGTTCTGAGAATAGAGACCATTTATTCTTTGAATGCAATTTTTCCAGGGTTGTGTGGCTGGGCATCATTAACTGGCTTAGAATTGATTGGCAAACATGTTATTGGAACTTACTAATGAATTGGTATATCAAAAGACTGAGAGGGAAGGGATTCAAGACAAGAGTTAAGAGAATGGTGCTAGCAGATGCGGTGTACATAATTTGGGAGGAGAGGAACAAGAGATGTTTTCAGCAGGTGAGCAGAAATCCTGATCAGTTGGTAAAGATCATCAAAACTGATATCTTCACCATATGTCTGAATAGCAACATCACGGATGAACAAAAAGATTGGTTAATATCTTTGTAATTTTGTTTAGGAACGAGTTTTCTCTTTGTTGAGATAGTGATGTACATAACTTCCATATTTTTGGCAGATGAATAAAAGTTTTTCATTTACAAAAAAAAAGAAGATAAAAACAATTATTAGTGGTATATTTATTCATATAAAATAGATAATGATGGTATAAAATTATAATAAAATGTGATTATCAGTTTGTTTCATCCATAAAATTTGAGCACATGCAAGACTTGCAGCAATATATTCAGCTTTAGTCGTTGATAATAATATTGAATTTTGCTTTTTACTAAACCAAGATACAAGTGAATGTCCTAAGAAATGACACGTTCCACTTGTACTTTTTCTATCGGATTTACATCCGGTAAAATCTGCATCACTATATGAAATTAGATTAAAAGTGCTATGTTTTGGATAAAACAATCCATAATTTGTAGTATCTTTAAGATATCTAAAAATTCTTTTCACTGCTTTAAGATGAGATTCTTTAGATTCTTTAAGATTAGATTGAAATCTAGCACATAAACATACACTAAATATAATATCAGGTCTACTTGTAGTAATGTAAAGAAGTGATCCAATCATACCTCGATAAAGCTTTTGATCAATATTCTTACCATTTTCATCTTTGTCAAGTGATGTAGTAGTACTCATTGGTGTTGGTTTGCTTGTTGTATTTTCCATTCCAAAGCATGTGAGTAAATCTTTTGCATACTTGCTTTGATTGATGAAAATTCCTTTTTTCAATTGTTTAATTTGAAGTCCAAGGAAGAAATTGAGTTCACCCATGTGACTCATTTCAAATTCATCCTGCATAGTCTTAGCAAACTCTTGACAAAGATTGTTATTAGTAGAACCAAAAATAATATCATCTACATATATTTGAATTTATAAAATATCTTTATTTATTTTCTTAATAAATAAAGTTGAATCTACTTATCCAATATCAAATCCTGAAGTTAAAAGAAAATTCTTTAATCTATCATACCAAGCATGAGGTGCTTGTTTAAGACCATATAAATTTTTTTAAGTTTAAAAACATGATTTGGAAAACTTTCATGTTCAAAACCTAGAGGTTGTTCTATAAAAACTTCTTCTTTTATAAAACCATTTAGAAATGCACTTTTAACATCTATTTGAAATAATTTAAAATTCATAAAGCATGCAAATGTAAGTAAAATTCTAATAGATTCTAAACGAGCAACAGGTGCATAAGTTTCATCATAATCAATTCCTTCTTCTTGATTATAACCTTGAGCAACTAATCTAACTTTGTTTCTAATAACTTGACCAGATTCATCTAATTTGTTTCTGAAAATCCGTTTTGTTCCAATAATAGATTTATTTTGAGGTCTTGGTATAAGATCCCAAACATTATTTCTAATAAATTGATTTAGTTCATCTTGCATTGCAATTATCCAAAAATCATCAAGTAAGGCATCTTTTATATTTTTAGGTTCAATAGTTGAAATAAAAGCATTATGAGCAATCAAATTAAAATAAGATCTAGTAGTTACTTTATCAGAAATATTTTCAATAACTAAATCATGTGGATGATTTTTAACTTCTACAAAACCTTTAGGTAAATTATTTTGTAAATTATCATCTTTTATAATATCTAACATTGGAGTATCATGAATAGTATCAATTATATCATCATCATTATTTAAAATAATGGGTGGTTTTGAAAAAAATTCATCAAATGAAACATGTAAAGATTCTTCAATAACTAAAGTTGTTTTGTTATATATTCTATATACTTTACTATGATTAGAATATCCAACAAAAATTCCTTCATCAGATTTAGAATCAAATTTATCTAAGTTATCCTTTGTGTTTAAAATAAAATATTTACAACCAAAAACTTCAAAGTAAGATACTTTAGGAATTTTATTATAAAATAATTCATAAGAGGTTTTCTTTAAAATAGGTCTTAATAAAACTCTGTTTAATACATAACAAGCTGTTGATATAGCTTTTGCCCAAAAATATTTTGGTAAATTACTATCACATAACATGGTTCTAGCACATTCTTGTAAAGTTCTATTTTTCCTTTCTACAACTCTATTTTGTGGAGCAGCTAGAGGAAAAAAAAGTATGTGATATAACATGTTTATCAAAAAAATTTGTAAATAATTCATTTTCAAATTCACCTCCATGATCACTACGTATAGAGATAATAGAAGTAGATTTTTGATTTTGAATTCATTTGCAAATATAGAAAAGTCATTAAAAGTATCATTTTTATATTTAAGAAATATTACCCATGTAAATCTAGAATAATCATCAACAAGAACAAAAACATATCTACTTCCATTTAAAGATGCTACTCTAGAAGGACCAAAAAGATCTATGTGAATTAATTCTAATGGTCTACTTATAGATATTACATTTTTAAATTTAAAAGAAGATTTGTGCATTTTTCCTTGTTGACATGCATCACAAAAATTGTTTTTAAAAGAAATCTTAGGTAAACCATTTACTGAATCATTATTAGAAATCTTAGAAATGTGTTTAAAGTTAACATGACCAAAACGTTTATGCCATAAAATAGAATCATTAGATGATGCAATAAGGCAGTGTTCATTTGAAATATTTTTTATAGATAAAATATATATGTTATTCTTTCTATGGCCTTTAAAAATAATAGTAATTAAATCAATATCATAAATTAAGCAAGATTCTTTTTTAAAAACAATTTTAAAACCTTTATCACAAAGTTGAATAATACTAAGTAAATTATGTTTTAGACCATCAACTAATAAAACATTATTAATAATAGGTTTGTTTGGATTACCGACAGATCCAATACCGATGACTTTTCCTTTGTTGTTATCTCCAAAAGTAACGGTACTACTATCCTTGTTTTAAAAAGTTGACAACAATTGTATGTTTCCAGTCATATGTTTGGAGCAACCACTATCCAAAATCCACCTATCTTTCTTGGGTACCTGAAATGATGAACATTTATAGTTTTGGTACCCATACTATGTTGGGTCCATTAAATTAGCCTTTAGGAAACCAAACCCATGAAGAGTTTGATTTGCCTAAATAGTTAGTTGATAAACAAATATTTTTAATAAAATCAGAAATATAAAAATTCTTATGTAAAGAAGTTAATTCTTTTGGAACCCAAATAGAAAAGAATTTTGATTTTTTTTTACACAAATTTTCATTTCTATATTCATACAAATCACAAGAAGGTTATACAAAAATTGTTTTCTTCGATTTATTTTTATTAAATTGAAAACCTAATTCTTTTGTCTTTTGTGATTCTTTTTAAAAAGAAAGTATATTATTAAGATTTTCTTTACCTTTATTGAATTTTCTAACATTCAAACATATATCCTCATATTTTAATTTAAAAGAAGAAATATCTTTATCTAAACTATTAATACGAATTTTTAAATCATTACATTCTGATTTTACGTCAAGGTTGATTACAAAGGGTACAATGTCGTTTAAAACAAAACCTCCATTGTAATCAAGTCCGGCTTCAGTATCAGCTTCTTCCCCGCTGTCCGTGCCATGGGTCGATGATTCAGTATCGGATTCGTTACCATAAAGGAGAGAATCAGTGAAATAATTCTCATACCCTTTGAATGGTTGCTTATCCGCGACCACCGTCCTAACCTTAAATAAACATTCTCATTAGATAAACATTCATTTTCTTTAAGCAAAGAATAATTTTCTTCTTTCAATTCAATTATTTGAGAATTAGAAATAATAGAAGAATTAAAATCAAAAATTTCTTCAAGCAATCTTTTATTCTCACAAAAGTTTCATATAATTCATTGAAAGCATCTAAAAGTTCTTCATTGTCACTTACTTCATCTTGTGCCATAAAATACATGTGAGCACTTTCCTTTTCTTCAATTTCTTCATCTGAAGATGACTCATCACTATCATCCCAAGTGACTGCCATTACTTTCCTTTTCTTGTTATTTTGAATGTTGTTGAAGTTATTAAAATAACTTGATTTTTGCTTATTCTTTAACATTAATTGGACAATCTTTCTTCATATGACCTGGTTTATTACACTTAAAACAAAGAGGGTTATTTGAAATTGAAATCTTTCTTCATATGACCTGGTTTATTACACTTAAAACAAAGAGGGTTATTTGAAATTGAACTTTTAGATTTAAAATCAAAGAGGGTTATTTGAAATTGAACTTTTAGATTTAAAATTACCTCGTTTTATAAATTTTCGAAATTTTCGTACAAACATGCTTATTTTTTCATCATCATCATCTGAATCTTATTTATCGGAAGTCGTATTCAATGCAAGTACTTTCTTATTCTTTGTTTCTTCATCATTCTTTCTATCTTCAATTTGAACTTCATACGCCATAAGATTTCCGATAAGATTTTCAACCGTAAGAGTTAACAAATCATTGGCTTCTTCGATTACGGTAACGTTCTTTTCCCATTGTGGAGTAAGTGATCGAAGTATTTTTCTTACCATCTCCACTTGTGTGTATGTTTTTCCAAGACCAATGAGAGAATTTGTGATGTCGGTGAATCTTGTGAACATTTCTCTAATAGTCTTATTTTCCTTCATCTTAAATAATTCGAATTTGTGTACAAGAACATAAATTTTAGATTCTTTAACTTTATTTGTACCTTCATGAGTTACCTCAAGTGTATGCCAAATATCGTATGCAGATGTGGCCATTGACACCCTATTGAACTTATTCTTGTCAAGTGCACAAAATAATGCATTCATTGCTTTTGAATCCAAATTTGTATTATTTCTCTGTGAAGTAGTCCATTCTAAAAATGGAGTTTTTGGCTTCTCATATTTCGTTTTCACAATGTTCTAAAGTTCGTAGCCAATTGATTAAAGGTAAATCTTCATTCGGCACTTCCAATAGTTGTAGTTCAATCCATCGAACATTGATGGAAGATTTGTAGAGTAACCTTCTTTGAATTGTGATGTATTTATAGATGACATCTTTCATCTTGCTCTGATACCAAATGTAGGATCTGAAATAGATACACTAGAACACTAGAGGGGGGTGAATAGTATTTTTTTAAAATTTATGCAAAGTAGATTATAAATTGCAAAGAAAAATAACAATCTTAGAAATTTACAAACAAATACAAAGTTTTATACTGGTTCCACCAACCCGTGTACATCCAGTCCCCAAGCAAATCCTGTTTGAGAGTTTCCACTATGATTTTAAATAAACTTATAAAATCAAAAACAAACCTGACCAATGTGCAAATCCCTGCAAATTTCAACACCAATTGACAATTACCTTACCAATTTGCATACCAATCTCTAAACCAAGAGATTAACACTTCTCACAAACCGAGAAAACTTCTTTGAAGCAACAACTCAATTCCTATAAGCCTTGATTTGTAGTGTTGTGTAGTAGTGGCTTATGAATGATTCTAACTTCTGTAAATTTCCTAAATAAAAAATATTTGAATGATGATCAAAGGTAATTTCAGAAACTTTTCTTTTTCTTAAAATCTGAATGTTTTTACACTTAAAAAATGCACAAAGATCAAAGCTTATGGGTATGTAAGTCTCTTCATTTTTTCTGAACAAATAACCTATTTATAGCCATTGAAAAGACAATTATTTTGACTTTAAAAATATTTAAAAACAGCTATAAATAGTCATTAATTCAAACTTTGAAATCTGAAAAAACTGTATCTGTTATCGACTACAAGACAAAATAGTCGACTACACTGAGTTTAAACAGACTTTGTGAAGTTAGAAAATTTCTCAGTAGTCGACTATAAAGGTTATTAGTCGACTAACTGTAATCAGACAGAAACTTAAAAAATGTTTTTTGCCTTCAGTAGTCGACTATAAAGTCAATTAGTCGACTATACTGTAAATTAACAGAAACTTATTTTTCTGTCATAAGCTTATGTAGTCGACTATTATTCTAATTAGTCGACTATACTATAAACTGATAGAAACTTATATTAGGTCACAGACATGAGTAGTCGACTACTATTCTGATTAGTCGACTACTAAGAGTTAAAAAATGATATGAATTAACGGTTTTGACACTCAATTATTAACTATAACTCTAATGGTTAACATATATGATTTCTATAGTTAACCAACACACTAAGCCTGTGTCAGCGTATTCTAATTTCTACGTGTGTGTGTGTGTGAGTGATCAAGGCTTGTACAATATTTCTAAGTAAAGAAAAAATGTAAAAACGATTACATTGACGTGTATGTTCTTCATCTTCTTTACTTCAAAATGCCTTAAACTCATGTTGCACTTGTTCATATATGATATTTAAATCTGCATATAAATGTTAGTGCATATGTATAAATTGTTATCATCAAAATTATATCATGGGGACATGATATACAACAGTACCCACATAAAACAAATACATGTGAATACTCAAATAATCTACATATTCCTTCAAGCACAAGAAAATATATTGAAAAAGAATGGCACAACAGAAACATACAGTTTTCAGTGTGATAATAGAAGTGTGAAACTTATCTGCATATGCAATGCTGGCATCCGTAGCAAATAGTTGATGTAGGTTATTACTACTCCCTTTAGATCCAGAAGTATTGCTATCAAGATTGCCTGCACTGTCCACTTGCTCACCTGCTGCATAGGAAAGCTCTTCACTTCTTTTCAGCATTACAATAAACAACCAATAGCATGTTTAGAATTTCAACAAAACCAATAAATAGTTAATCAACAACGGTTTAGCTGTAATATTAGCAAAGTGGCATGAAATACAAGAGCCAACAAGGAACTATAGGCATACTCAAGCATCACTTCAACAATTGAGAAAGGCATAGGACAAATTCATAGACATTGATTCTTTCAAACAATGAGTCAATCAATAAACCGATCTGTGTGATGTACTGTGTCATATAGAAAGTTAACTGCACGTGTTTAGGAAAGGGAAAAAATACTGATATATAACTGTCAGTGCTATAAAGAAGAAATAGATTTCCGTACTGAAGGAGGAGAAATCCTAAAAGCAAAAAATGTTATAAGTAAAAATAAAATATGACAACAATCTCAACAATAAGACCATCTAAGCATGAATGCATATGTAGTGGTTACTGTTAATGCATGACTGCATGGGTGTAACACTGTAGGAATTCTAGATTACCATTAGAGAATAACCCAAATATCTAAGCAACTATCAAATCAATGAGAAATATTGCATGGAATGATAAATAAATGCACCTTACCTTAACCTTATTGAGCACATCAAGGTGTTTCCTTGGATCAGTACAACCATCACGGAAGTATTCAGCTACAACAAGGTTATGAAGAACCTGAACAGAGAAAACAGACAATCAACGCATAAGTTTTAGTCAAAGAATCTCTGGAAGTAACCTAAAAGAATCATTTTGTTCCAGATGTATATGTAACGCATGCAAGCATGAATACGAAAAGGATTTTCATGCAGCAGAAAAACACTACCGGTTCTTTTACTCCTTAATCAATGATTTGATGGGTCCCCAAACATTACTTCATAAAATTACTTTAGTTGTACATGGGATCTTCCGATGAATTTTGGTTGATAGAGATTTATAGGACAGATTATTCAACCAGCGGTTGTAGTTACTATCAGTATTTGTAAGAAATGGCTAGCAAATGCAACTGTGTTGAATGATAATTCATTAGGAACAACACCTTAAAAACGAACATAGAGAATTAAGTTTTAACATTTTTTGATAATTAAAAAAAGAAAATGGAAATGTATATAGAGAAAAACACAAACATAGGATCCATTGACAACTATTAATGCATGTAGTCCATAATAAAATAAATGGAAAGGTGATGTCGCTATCCATAGGTGATATTGAACTAAACGAACACATGTTCATGAGTAAATAGTTCTCAAGTAAGCATCTGGAACTGAGAAACTAAATTTGTTAATACATATTTGTCATAATTTAACAATCAAATATCAAGGATATGGCTGTTAGTTGATTGCTTCAGTTATGATTGCCTATTTTAACAATCGAATTACCTCCAAAATCGCACTTTTAACAATTCAAAATTTTAATTTTGGAGCCAGGCACAGTAACATAATTGAATTTAAAAAAAATTAAAAATAAAAATAGAATTTTTACCTAATGAATTTGACACAGGATCAATTAGAACACTTGAAGCAAGCCCTAAATCAGAAAACACTTGACCTATTGTTGAATTAGAACAAAAGTTAGATGATGGCGAATTAGAACCAAATTTAATGAAATTATTCTTTAAAATTAAACCAAAATGAAGCAAAGATTCTAACCAATTCCCAAAAACTAAGAAGAACGGAGGATACGGTGAAGCGTTGATGATAACGGAGGGAAAACATTGATGATGACTAAGAAGAACTGAGAAATCATCTTTCAAAGTTAGTAGAGGTAACGGAAGATCGGAGGAGACGACGTAACCGATGAATTGAAAGGATTAGGGCGTAACCGATGAATTGAAAGGAGGAGGAATATAGGCGTAACCGATGAAAGGGTAAAGTGGTTTATGAATTTAGGATAAGTTTGGTAATTAAATTTGGTGGACGACTACTTTGGGGAGGGTAAAGTTTTTCATGAACTCCCTCTTTTAAAGGGTAAATAGATATATGTGTGTATGTATATATATATAGTCTGAAAAAAAATATGTAAATCAAGACAGCCTAAAAAATTTATTTTCAACTCTAAGTTAAGCATACAAAAGTATTATTATTTTAATTAGAAGTCTAAGTTAAGGCTTACGTAAAGTATACTACTTTAAAAAATTATTTCTTAAGAAATTTATTTAGAGTTATCATAAAAGGTGAACTTGAGTAAATTACTAACTATGGATTAGAAAATTTAAAATTTATCAAATAGATCAATTATTACTTAACTCTATTAATTTTGCAAGTGACCATTTTTTAAGTGGTGAAAAAAAAATTATGACAAAAATACAACAAAGAGATAAAATAAAGAGGAAAATTAACTACTTTCCACCCCCACACCTAAATTTTGCATTGTCCTCAATGCAAATTCTCTTATGCATAAACTAAAGCAGTTAAAAATTAAAGAACTTACATTTGTTCGGTGGACCTAGAACAATGATGCTAAAAAAATTATGCAATTACCGTTAGTATGAGGTAGTATGAGGATAATGAAATCAAATAATAAAAAAAAGGAAAAAATTATTCTTCTTTCTTTTTTTTCTTTTTTTCATATCTCTCTCTCTCTCTCTCTCTCTATATATATATATATATATATATTTTTTTTTTCTTTTTTTTTTTACAAATAATATGGTTCATGGAGAACCAACACCACCTCCTCTCCGAGCGTAGAAAATTCTAAAAATGGTTTAAGACATTGACCATTTATTTTAAAAATATCACCATTTTTAGGATTTTTTTTATCTCGATAGCCCCATGTGAGAAAACTTGTTTTACAATAAATGGAACTGTCCATCTTAATCTTAATTTTCTAGGAAAAAGATGTAATTTTGAGTTGTACAGTAAAACTTTTTGACCTGGAGTGAAATTTTTTCGTAAAATTGAATTGTCATGAAAAATCTTGGTTTTCTCTTTATAAATTTTTGAGTTTATATATGCATCATTCTGAATTTTTCTAACTCATTTATTTGGAGCAATCTGTTCTTATCTACCGAGTCTAAGTCAAAATTTAATTGTTTTATAGCCCACATTGCTTGGTGTTCCAACTCCACTGGTAGATGACAAGCTTTCCCAAACACAAGCCTGTATGGTGACATCCCCAAATTTGCCTTGAATGCTGTCCGATATGCCTACAGCGCATCACACAAATTTATAAACCAATCCTTCCTGTTTTGATTAACTGTTTTTTTCTAAGATTTGTTTGATCTGCCTATTTGTGACCTCCACTTGACCACTGGTTTGGGGGTGATAAGGAGTTGATAATTTGTGTATGATCAAATATTTCCTCATCAAAACCTCAAAAAACGGTTATAAAAATGTGTACCGTTATCGCTAATGATCGCTCGTGGCACTCCAAAACGTGCAAAAACATTCTCCTTCAGAAACTTGACAACAACCTTACTGTCATTAGTGTTGCAAGCTACCGCCTCAATCCATTTTGACATGTATTTGACGGCTACTAGAATGTAATCATTTCCAAAGGAATTTGGAAATGGACCCATGAAATCGATACCCCACAAATCAAAGAGTTTAACAGATAAGATGGGTTATAAAGGCATCATATTTCTTCTAGTGACTTTCCCTAAAAGCTGACAGTGGTTACAAGTTTTACAAAACTCGTATGAATCCTTAAAAAGAGTGGGCCAATATAGTCCACATTGGAAAAAAAATTTAGCTATTTTTCTTGGGCCAAAATAGCCCCCACATGCTTGCTCATGATAAAAGGATAGAACACTCCTAGTTTCTTTAATGGGAACACACCTCCTAAAGATCTGATTAGGACAGTATTTGAACAGCTATGAATCATCCCAGTAAAAGTATTTTACCTGGGAGAGGAAACGAGATCTATCCTGTTTAGACCAATGAGAGGGAATCTGTTTCATGACTAAGTAATTCACAATGTCGGCAAACCATGGAACAGATTGGATTTGTAGGAGTTGTTCATCTGGAAAATGTTTGTTGATTGAAACGGTTGATGTTGGTGCATTCGGAAGTCTAGAGAGGTGATCTGCTACAGGGTTTTCTGCTCCACTTTTGTCAAGAATTTGAATGATAAACTCTTAAAGTAGGAGAATCCATCTAATGAGTCGTGCTTTAGCATCCTTTTTGGTCAAAAGATACTTTAGTGTGACATGATCTGTGAAAACTTTGGTTAAAGACCCGATGAGGTAGGACCTGAACTTTTCTATACAGCTAAAAACTCTTTTTTCGTGACAGAGTAATTTTTATGGGTATCATTTAGAGTCCTACTGGCGTAGTAGATCACATGCGTGTTTTCATCAAACGGTTGTCCTAAAATAGCACCAATTGCAGAATCGGATGCATCATACATCGGTTCGAAGGGTAAAGTCCAGTCTGGTGCATGAATGATAAGAGTTGTGGTTAGCTTCTTTTTTAGTAATTCAAAGGCTTTGAGGCATTCGGGAGAGAAGACGAATGATGTATCCTTAGCTAAGAGATTGGTCAAAGGTCTAGCAATTTTGCTAAAACCTTTGATGAAACATCGGTAAAAACCAACATGACTAAGAAATGATCTGACATCTTTGGTAGTTTTGGGAGGAGGAAGGTTAGAAATGAGATTTACCTTAGCTTTTTCTACTTCGATTCCCCTGTTGGAAACTACATGTCACAATGCCCTGCTTGACCATGAAGTAACATTTCTCTTAATTGAGAGTCAGATTTTTCTCCCTACATCATTCTAGGAGCAGTTTAAGATGATGCAAACATTAGGAAAATGTGTCACAAAAAATAGAAAAGTCATCCATGAAAATTTCTAAAAATCTCTCTACCATGTCGAAAAAAATACTAATCATGCAACGTTAGAATGTGGCAGGTGCGTTACACAGCCCAAAAGACATGCGTCAGTATGCGAATGTTCCATACGGCAAGTGAAGGTGGTTTTCTCCTGATCTTCGGGAGCGATAGAGATTTGATTGTAACCTAAATATCCATCTAGGAAACAATAAAACTCGTGTTCTGCTAAGCGCTCTAACATTTGGTCAATAAAGCAAAGAGGGAAGTGATCTTTCCGAGTGACTAAGTTAATTTTTCTATAGTCAATGCAAACTCGACATCCAGTTTGGATCCGAGTGGGAATCAGCTCATTAGCCTCATTTTGGATCACCGTGATCCCATATTTCTTTGGAACAACTTGGACCAGACTCATCCATGAACTATCAGAAATGGGATAAATGATCCTATGATCGAGATATTTCAGAATGTCTTTCCTAACAGCTTCTTTCATCACTGGATTTAACCGGCATTGAGGATCTCTAGTAGGTTTGGCATAATATATCAAATGGATTCGATGTTGAACAATAGTTGGACTAATCCCTTTGATATCAGCTATGGTCCATCCAATAGCTTCCCTATTCTATCTTAAAACATCTAAGAGAGCTTCCTTTTGACCGGTAGTCAAGTCAGAAGAAATGATCTCTGATACTAGATATTGAAAACAGAGAAGAGCGATGAATTTTGAGGGGGGTTCCGCTAATGGGTAAGAGGTTTTTTTGTACTTTCTTCGTTGTGATTTCTAAAGGAGAATTAATCCTCCATTTATAAGGGCTAAACCCACTAACTCCACCCTCTTAGATCCGCCCTAATGAGAGATTTTCCCTCAACAACCCTTCCACATTTTCACGTTCCACAATTCTCTCTACTAAGAATTGTTGATTTGGTCACCATGACCGAGTCAAGCTAACATCTCCCACTTGACCAAATCAACCAAGTAATATGCCTCCCACTATCAGTGAGATCATATATTTCTGCTTACTATTACTCCCACTATTCGTAGAGAGTAACTCTTACTGGTAAAGTCTCTCTCTCCCCTAAGTAGGCATACTCTAGATTTTCAGGTAGATGTTTGAGCTCTAACTTAGGGGGTTCCTCTACAGATGGGCGAAGTTAGACTTGGGGTTCTATCTCCAAAGGTTCTTGTTGCTAGCTAATTGCAGATACATGATTGACCAGCGGATCTAATCCTAATTCATCCGCAAAAGACTCTTCAAACACTAAGTCAGATACACAGGAATCTTACTTGCACTCTTCTTCTTGTTGCTAACTGGATATTCCTTGAATGAAGTTCACTTCCATGGGTTGATCAGATGGATCACTAGACTACCTTCCTAGGTTGAAGATATTAAGGTCAATAGTCATGTTCCTAAAAGATAGTTTTATCTGACTCGTCCTACAATTGATCAAAGAATTTGAGGTGGCTAAGAACGATCTTCCTAGAATGACTGAGATTTGACTTTTGAGATTGGAAACGGGTTGTGTTTCCTAGACAATAAAATCAACAGGAAAAATAAACTCTCCAACATTGACCAAAACATCCTCTACCTCTCCTTTAGGAATTTTCACGGATCTATTAGCTAATTGTAGAGTGCATGTGGTCGGTTTAAGTTCTCCTACACCTAGATATTGATAATCTGAATAAGGAAGGAGGTTGACGTTGACTCTAAAGTCTAGAAGTGCCTTATCAATGTGAGTATTACCTATGACACATGGAATTGTGGGACAACTAGGATCCTTATACTTTAACGGCATGGGTTTAAAAAAAATTTCACCGAGTCTGGCAGCTAAGAAGACTTTCTTAGGGACATTCGTGGTTCTTTTCTTAGTGCATAAGTCTTTCAAGAACTTCATAAGAGGGGATTTGTTCAATTGCGTCTAAAAGAGGGATGTTGACCTTGACCTGTTTAAAAGTTTCTACGATTTTCTTAACCTACGGGGAGTTTTTCCTAGGTTTGAGTATGTCTGGAAAGGGGGCAACGGGCCTATACTTATCTAGATCAGGCTCAATCTCATGTTCAGCTTTTTAGTCATCGGAAGGAATTACTCCATCAGAAGGAGTGTGTTGGATGGGAGAAGATGTTTGATCCGGTGGCATTCTAACTTAGTTCTCTTTCTGTTTTCCTGATCGCAAAGTGTGAACTGCATTCACATGGGCTGGTTGGGTTGAACTGGATCTATTGTCTTTAGGATTAGCAACAGATTGACTTGGAAATTTTCCTTTCTCTCTCTCGCTCACGGTAGTGGCTAGTTGCCCAAGTTGGATTTCTAACCGGGCTATGGCTTGAGTATTCGAGTTGAGCACTTGGTCGGTTATTTGCATGAAGGAATTTAGAGTGGTGGATGACTGGATCAATATATTGGTGGTTTGTGTAGAAGCTTTGATCATAGCCTCTAAATCATTTTCTAAGACACTTAGACGTTTGTCATGATCAGAACTTGAAGGATTCGTAGACTGATGAGGATGAGGATGTTGGTTTGGAAAAGGTAGGTCAGTTTGTTAAAATTATTTGGTGAGTTGAACGGAACTGTATTTCCCCTAGGGAATTGTTGGTTTGAAGCGGGAATGAAAGTTTGATTTCCGGAAGGAGTTCCTTGATTCTATGCAAAGTTGAGATGATTTCTCCAGTCTAGGTTATAGGTTGGAAAAAATGGATCATTTCTAGGATGCTAGAATGCAGCATTCATCTATTCTAATGAGTGGTTGTTTCCTAGGAGAGGGTATTTCTCTGAAACGTAGGTAGGAGATTGACAGTTATGACATCCTGGGGCAGAAACATGATTTATTTGAGCTGGAGCTCGTTCCTTAATTTCTAAGACTTCTAACCTCTACAGAATTATTGTCATCTTTGCTTCAGAAGCAATGTTTGACTCCAAGGAAAGACCACTAGACTTAGGTTGGGGAATTGATGCAACTCTATCATCAAAGTGTTCCCACTACATGGTTTTCTCGGATAGACTCTCTAGGAATTTCCAAGCTTCATCAGCGTTTTTCCTCATGAAATCCCCTTAGCACATCGATTCTAAAGAGGTTTTTAAAGAATAGTCCAATCCTTCATATATGACTTGGCATAACCGCCATTTCTCGAGACCGTGATGAGGACATTGGATAAGCAGATCTTTGAATTGGTCAAAATATTTTCGGAATGGCTCCCCTGGGATAATTTTAAAGTTTTGAATGTAGTTTTTAAGCTTTACCGTTTTAAAAATTGAGAAAACTTTCTTGAGAAAAATGGTGACAAATTCATCCCAAGTTGAGATGGAATTTGTGGGTAAGCTATACAGTCATTTTTTTATCTTGTCCTTAAGAGCAAATGGAATAAAACTGTGTTTGATCGTATCTTCAGTTAATTCTCTTATTTTAATCATAATACATACTTTCTCAAATTCCAAGATAAAAATATAAACATCTTCAATTTCATTTCCAAGGAATTTGGGAAGCATGTTTATGTAGTACAGTCGAAGCTTAAAATTTGTTCCATTTGTTTCGAGAAGCCTAATGCAAGATAGGATTGCATTTCTAGTGGGATAACACATATATTGGAGAACGGGTTGATTAGTCATTTCTTCAATTGGTTCAACACAAATTAAACGATTAGTATTATCTCTAATCCATGTTCGCATATACCAAAACAACTTATTTTTATAATTTTTCTAAGAAGAAAAAAATTAGTTTTTTTATAGATTATGAGAAGTAAAAAGAAATAAAGGAAAATCTTAACTAAAACAAATCAAAAGTAATCACTTTTCAATCACTCTAACTCTAGGGTTAAGCCTAACTCAACTAGACCAGTTCCTAACCAAAAACTCCTAAAGTGAAAAGATTAAAGTTTTACCTAGGTAGTTAGCCAGGTAAGGATAGTTCCTAACCAAAAACTCCTAAAGTGAAAAGATTAAAGTTTTACCTAGGTAGTTAGCCAGGTAAGGATAGTACTAGAGGGTGATACTCCTAAAGTGAAAAGATTAAAGTTTTACCTAGGTAGTTAGCCAGGTAAGGATAGTACTAGAGGGTGATTAGAGATCAATTAAGTATCTCGTTCCTTACGGAGCGCTTTACGCAACCCCTAAACCTTGCCTTAGACATCAACTAATCTAAGAAAACTTGAACCGGTTCACTTAGGGATTTCTTGTTTCTTATTAAGCTCGAGTCTTTAGGGGCCAACGTCTAATGAGTTTTAAGAAGGCTTGAGTTTGTGTAGTGAGGAATTAATGATTTATGGGCTAAGGAAAGGGTGATGAAATCCCTCACCTTATCTTGATTATGAGGTTTTGCTCTTAAAAATATTTTTAAGTGTGTGCCTAATCAATATGCTCAAATCACTTTATTGAATTCCTACTAACTATATGCAATGCAACCCTATGAATTAAAAGCAACTAAAAAGGATGAAAAAATATTTTTTTAATTAGGGTTAACAATCAAACAATTATGAGAACGGAGAATATTGTTTGAATTTATTATCTTGTTAGTAAATGTCCAAGTGGAGGGTTGATTTATTATGGTCTACAAAAATAAAATCTTTTTTTAAGTCCTAATTGTCTCTAATTGTGAAGAAGTAGCTAAAGGATGGAATTGAAAATTCTAGAAAGAAGAGTTACCTAAAAGTAATTCTTCAAGTTCTTGATCTCCACTCCAAGATTTTTAAGCTCCAAGCGGTTCCTTCACAAGAAAACACATAAGTTAAAGAACTAAAATAATAAAATCCTAATTAGCACCGTTCTTCGATAATGGTGCCAGAAACTTGATGCGGTATAAATATGTATCAAAAGTTGTAAGTGCACAACCAATCAAGTTATAGTATAAAGAGTTATCGATCCTACAAGGAAGGTGTTTGTAGGATAAAATTAGATTTGGTTCTTATGTTTTGTGCATGACAATTAGGAGTGATAAAAATTATGATTGTGGAGAGATATGAGGAGTGTTGTGAATATGTACAAAAGTCAATAAATGAGATTTTAGATGATAGAAATAAAGAGTGGATGTGATAAAAGAATAAATAAAATCATAAGGAAATAAAAATAAAGGAAATAAAAATCAAGAAACAAATAAGAGAAAACCAAGAACTAAGGAAAAAATCAAGAAAGAAAAGATGGAGGATTCAATTAAAGATATGAAAAATCTAGAATTGAATTCGACTAGCTAATTTCAATTACAAAATATGAACTATTCTCTTTTTATATATTTTTCTTTAGATTTATTAAGCATACACTATCAAACCATTTAAGGAAAGTATAACCTATTAAATTATCATCTAAGTAAAATTAATATTCATGACAAGAACAACAACTAGATAATAATTCTAGAATTCATAAGCATAACCTATCAAATCACTCAAGATAAGCATAGATTATCAAATTCTTCTTCTACCAATTAGTTCTCTTGTTGATTATCCTATACATGATTATTTTAAGCATAATAGAATAATTCATACAATATAAAGAAAATAAAGCTAATTTCATGTAATTCTAAGATTCTTACAAGAATTAGTTCCACATCTTAAGAAATAAAAACAAGGAATGAAATGAAAAGAATATGAACTAATTACAAAGAAAAAAATAAGAACAAGGAACTTTACACTATGAATAAGAAATAAATCTAATTAAATTGCAAAAGAAATAAAAATGTAAGAAAATAAATCTACTTTACAAATTAAAAATACAAAATAAAATAAAGACAAGAAAATAAATCTACTCTATAAGACATGAATGTAAATCGAAATTAATAAGCAATAAGAAAGAAATTACTAAAAAGAAATAAAAAATAAAAGAACAAAATAAAATAAAAGCAAACCTTCAAATTGATCTTCATCTCCATAATCATCATCAAACAAAGAGAAGAAAATTTAAAGTGGTGAAAAAATTCTTTATTGATTGTAACAAAAAATTATAATTTTTGGAAGATCTTCTTAATTAAGAGTAACCTCTCTAAATGGAGTTATAAAATTTTTCATACTTTCAATCCCTCACTCTCTACCCCTATTTATAGTAAACAACAATGAATGAGAGCCCTTAGATGAAGACTTAAGCCCTAAGGAATTATTTTTCGTCTTTGAGCTTTTGGACTTGGATTCTTGGGTCTTTTGCTTGTTTTCTTCATTAATTCAATGAGCTTTTGTTGTAAGAAGAGATCTTGGGGCTTTATTCTTCATCAACCTTCAAATTCTTCCTATAATTACTTCTCTATCGTAGAAATTCATATTGTGCTTCTTTTTTCGAATATTTGTTCATGATATGTTCTAATTTCAGAGATATCATAAATACAAAAGTTATAGATCTCATTCTTAGCTTTCCAGAGAATGTTTATTCAGCTAATCCGAGTTGATATGAGAGAGATATAGCCAAAACACCAAACATTGCCAAGATGTCTAGATTGTATGATTTGTTTTCTTTTTCACCAAACTTCTTCATTTGTTCCTTGATGGTATATTTATTTTTCTTGGGCTTTGGGCTTGGACTTTTGGGCTTGTTGCTTGTATTCTTTATTAAATCTTTAGGGTTTTTGTTGAGAGAAGTGATCTTGGGCTTTTATTCTTCATTAACCTGCAATTAAAGTTAAAAATAATTATTAGTGGTATATTTATTCATTAAAAATAGATAATGAGGGTATAAAATTATAATAAAAATATGATTATCATGTAGTGATGTGTAGCAGTGGCTTTAGGAATGTTTTTAATCTCTGAAAAATACCTTAATACTTTGTATATATAATGAAGATCAAAGGCTATTTCAGATTACAGTTTTCTCAACACTTAGGCAAAAATCTAAAATTTTTGAACTCTTGAGAATGCACAAGTTAAAGCTTATAGATAGGAATGAAAATGGTCAAATTTATGAACTTCTAACCTATTTATAGCCATTGAATAGACAATTTTTTTAAGCCAATTAAAGGATCAAAAACAGTTATAAACAATCACAAATTTAAACTTGAAATTGTTTGGATCAAAAGTTGATGTTTTCATTGCCTTGAATCTATTACAACTTTAATTGTTACAATAAACTCAAATGAAAAAAATTAATCTTTTTATAAGATCTCTTTTACAATGAAAATAAAAGATGATAACTTTTGTCAAACTACACAAAGATCCTATTTATTAGTCTCTGTTTTGCATAGGATCTTTTCCTGTGCCGAGGACGTTGATATCCATGGACCGTTGCGGATCAGATCCGGTTGACAGAAAATTGACAGAGCTCCTACTTCACCAAGGAAGTATTTGCTTGAAAGTCTGAAATTGACCAAGCGAAATCAGTAGCTCTTCTCGAGATTAAGACTAAGCCTAATCTTAAGGAATGGACGGGGGGAAATACGGGTTCAGATTCTTCGAAAGCCTTCCTCTTTATGCTGAAGTTCGCCAGGATCTGACTTGCCTCCGCTATAAATTCGTGCTTCTTTGACTCCTCAATCCGGCAGCATCTCCCCTCTTAATCAAATTCTGCCCCCTGAGAAAGAATGCCTGAGGCTTGTATTTATAGGGCACCGAATGGGAGTATTTGGATAAGCATGAATGATTTGACCATATCTTCTGTTAATAACGACCTAACCCCATTTAGAGATGATATCTGATCAGTTGAGATGCTCTAGAATGAACAAATCCTGAGAAATATCAAGAAACACGTAAAAACACATTTTGGGCATTTACAGGTGTGCTGTAGGTCGACGTGACCCGCACCTGTGCGGGTCACTTTGGGGTGACCCACACTTGTGCGGATCACTTTGAGGCACCTTCGGTATTTTGATCTTAACTTTCTCGTCCGACCTCGGATTGAGCTAGTTCAAGATGCGTGGGAAATATGATGAAGAGACCTACAACTTTTATATTTTAAAATTTTCAGATTCAAAGTAGGTCAGGGACTAAATCTTAATTCTTTCTAGGTGACCTGCAACACTTGCGGGTCACTTTGAGGCACCTTCTGTATTTTAGTCTTATCTCTCTCGTCTGACCTCAGATTGAGCTAGTTCAATATACATTGGAAAGCTGACAAAGAGACCTACAACTTTCATGTTTTAAACTTTTTTCAGATTCAAAGAGAGTCAGGGTCAAAATCTCGATTCTTTCTAGGTGACCCGTAAGTGTGCGGGTCACTCTGGAGTGACCCGCAAGTGTGCGGGTCACTTTGAGTCAACTTCGGCATTTCGGTCTTAACTCTATCGTTCGACCTCAGATTGAGCTGGTTCAAGATATGTTGGAAAGTGACAAAGATACCTACAACGTTTAGGTTTTGATATTTTTTAGATTAGAAGCGTGTCAGGGTCTAAATCTTAATTCTTTTGAGGTGACCTGCAAGCGTGCGGGCCACTCTGGAGTGACCCGCACTCATTTGTGATGCCTTCGGTATTTGGTCTTAACTCTCTCGTTTGAGCTCAGATTAAGTTGATTCAATATGCGTTGGAAATCTAGACAAGAGACCTACACCTTTTATCTTTTGAGTTTCCTCAAATTCAAGTCGTAGCATGGTCTAAACACCTCTTCTTCTTACGGGCCACTTTGAGGTGTTCGACACTTTCTGACTTCTTCGGACTTATATTGTACATTTCATCATTCTGTTGACTTGTACTCTCTAATGACTCATTTTGTATATTCGTTAGCTTCCACAAGGCCAGATAATCCTTTCCTGACTTGAATGATGATGCTTATCATCTATATTTTGCCTCGAGCTGTGTACGGGAACCCATAGGCAATTTTTAACGCCTACAGATACCCCCTCCAAAGTATTTCAGACTCATTCTTTTATAGAAAAATCAAGAATACTTTAGATAAGACAAACCCTGTCTTCAATCTCTTCAGTATTTCATTGAGGAGATCGCATAAAAGGACCTGTGAATTGCCTCAATTCTTGACTTCTTCAGCCTTTAGTCTATTCAGTATTTTGTTGAATAGTGATGTTTTTCCGGCATTGCGTTTATCATCTGACCATTGTTGAAGTCTTGAACTGAAGTTGATGCATAGGTTTCTGATCTTAGCTCGTGTCGTTGAGTTGACGTTAAACTGACCGTCTTCGACGGGAATTCATATCTGAATCGCAACTGAACTCCTTGGAATCATCCCTTAATCTGGAATTTTTCCTTAGCCTTATTTTGGCAAAATCAACGATGTGTTGCCCAGTGTTAACCTTTGTTGTAACGTACTGACCAGAATTAACACAGTTTATACTCGTACGTTTGCTGGAGTTTACACAGTTTAAGCTATTAAGATATTAGAGCACGACGGTACCAAATGTTTAGGATGCAGGACCAACTGTTAAAGCTAATTCATCTGCATGTATAGAAGTTGTCGGATCCTCAAGTCATGAGACCAAGTAATGGAGCTAGTGCGTCAATCACTCTCACATTTATTGGATTTTGACAAACCCTCAGCCATCAACAGATTTGATGAGCCTTTACCGACTACCGTTTGAGTCGGGCTAGCATGAAGATTGTTTAAGTTTGTTCTGCATGTAACGTTGTACTGAAAGAGTTAACCCTTTCAGTGCTACGATATTGAATACGTAGACTTCGTCTTTCTTATGGGAATAGACTACCCGACAACGTGTGTTAGACGTAGACTTAGGATTTTTGGCCAATCTTCAGCCATAAATGGATTTGACGTGCCTTTACTGACTACAGTTTGAGTCGGGCTAGCATGTGAATTATTTGAACTCGTTTTCACATGTAATGTTATGCTAAGAAAGTTAACTCTCTTAGTGCTACGATATTGAATATGTAAACTTCGTCTTTCTCACAGGAATAGACTACCCGGCAGTGTGTATTAGATGTTGACTTATCTCTATTTAGGAGTCGAGATAAAGTTCCTCACACGTGTAAGGCGCGGATTATGGTGTTATTAATAAAACCTGCCATAATGTCAAATATGTGAGCTTTTGTTTTTCTTACAGTCAAGAACTAACCGGCAACGCGTGTTAGGCGCTGACTTATCCGTACTTAGGCTTCAGGATAAAAGTCACAAGACTCGGATTCTAGTGTCTTCTTCAATCGGTGAAAGACTAAACCGACAACGCGTGTTAGGCATTGACTTATCCCTACTTAGGATTCGGGATAAAATTCCCCATGCGTGTGAGGTACGGATTATGGTGTTATTAATAACAAACTGCCACAATGTCGAATATGTGGGTTTTTGTTCTTTTTACGGTCAAGAACTAACCGACAATGCGTGTTAGGCGCTGACTAATCCCTACTTAGGCTTTAAAATAAAAGTCCCCAGACTCGGATTCTGGTGTCTTCTTCAATCGGTGAAAGACTAAATCAGCAACGCATGTTAGGCATTGATTTATCCCTACTTAGGATTCAGGATAAAATTCCCTGTGCGTATGAGGCACGGATTATGGTGTGATTAATAACAACATGCCATAATGTTGAATGTGTGGGCTTTTGTTCTTTTTATGATCAAGAACTAACCGGCAACGCATATTAGGCGCTGACTTATCCCAACTTAGGTTTTGGGATAAAAGTCCCCATGCATGTGAAGTATGGATTTTAGAGTTGAATGATGGTGTCTTCTCTTAGGGAAAAGACGAATCCGATGCTGGAGAGGAAGAATTTTATATTCTATCTCCAGGTCTTCTTTTGGGGTAAAGACAAATCCGATGCTGGAGAGGAAGGGAAAAGACGAACCCGATGCTGGAGAGGAAGAATTTTATATTCTATCTCCAGGTCTTCTTTTGGGGTAAAGACAAACCCGATGCGAGAGAGAAAGAATTTTATATTCTATCTCCTAAAACTAAAGAGGAAGAATTTTATATTCTATCTCCAGTTGTAAAGAAAACTCAAAGTGGGATCTCCACTTTAAGAATCCGGGAAGGTAAAACTAAGAGTGGGATATCCACTCCGAGAATCGAAAAGATTCAGGTAATCCTAACTGTCGAAAGGTTTGATTATCGAACTAAATGTGGGTTTCTCATTTATCAATAGCGAATTACGGTTTTGGCCCTAACTGTATGAAAGTTTGACCGAGTGGGAGGTTTGAGACGATCCTAACTGTAGGAAGGTTTGATCGCTCGATTTGAAAGTGGACCTCTCATTCATGGAAGGAATTGAGAGGGGATTTTGGTTTTGTGGTCCTAACTATAGGAAGGTTTGACCAAGTGGGAGGTTTGAGATGATCCAAACTGTAGGACGGTTTGATCACTCGATTTGTGGACCTCTCGTTCATTGAAGGATTCGAGAGGGGGTTTTGGTTGTGGTCCTAACATTAGGAAGGTTTGACCAAGTGAACAGTGAGAGTGGGAGTACAAATTATAGCGAGAGTATTGATTCGTACAAATCGCTCAAAGAGGGTTTCTAGTGTTAAGTAACAAATACTTAACACGGAGGGGTTTGACAATTGTTATTAATCAGGAGATTAAAATTCCGAATACTATGTCCAGACTCTAACAATGGGAGTGTTGAGTTCATAGACGTAGCGGGAGTTTGAGTGGGAGTTTCTTATTCATCACCTTCTTGTAGTGACCGGGTTATCCCTAAGAATACACTATGTAGAATTCTTTCGGGAACTTTCCTTTACATGAATTATCCACCCCCAGCTTCCTTTGTGAAACCGGGTCTAACATTGTACTTAGTTGGATGATCGGGTTATCCTTAAGAATACCAGGCATGACACTCTCCAGGAACTTCCCATGAAAGAAAGGAAATAGTTTAGACTCATATACCTGTTGGAGTATTGAGAAGCAGATTATACTCATATACTCTTTGGAGTGTCAGAAGGAGTAGTTTATACTCTTGCACATGTTGGAGGATTGAGAAGCAGCTTATACTCATATACTCTTCGGAATTCCAGAAGGAGCAGTTTATACTCTTATACTTGTCGTAGTCTTGCCGTTCTCATTTGGCTTATCCCAACATTATGACGCCGGCTTCAACCAAGGTTAGAATGCTATTTTTAAGAGCAAAGCAAGTCTTGGTAGGATGAAGGATCCTCTTGTGGTACGCACAGTACTTTGGATCCGTAGTATTGTCAGCTTCCTTCTGATTTACGATAGGTGATATCTTGATCTTGTTGTTCTAAAGGAGGGATTCAAAAATGGCTGGCTTAAAGGAGTACTCTTTTTGGAGTTTCGGATCTGAAGTATTTCGCTGTCTCCGGGGTTGTTGTTGTGATGTCTGATTAATGTCAATAACTACTGCAGGTGCCTTCCCCTTACTATGGGAGACGAAGCTTGAGTTCGGAGGGTTAGCCGTCGGTTGGCTTCTCTCGGCTTTCTTCCTTTTGAGGAAGCGTTCGCCCTGCTCTTCGCGTATTTTTAACTCTTTCCACGTGTTGGACGGTGCCACTCCCATAACTTCCAACACGTCCAAAGAGAGGTTGTTGTGACAGGTTTAGAGGATGAAGTCCTCTGTGATTGGATCTCGGTAGTTCATTGCTTTATTCCGGAAGCACTTGACAAAGTCGTTGACCGTCTCGTCGTCTTTCTGTTTCTCATCAAAGAGTGTCCTGATTGACACTTCGACGTCGTCATCAAAGAAATTACTGAGCAATGAGCTTTTCATGTCGTCCTAGCCGTTGATGCTTCCAGGCTTGAGACGACAGTATCAATCGAAGGCGGGCCCGCGAAGGATGCCAACGAATGACCGGACCATCAATACCTCATTGCTGAAGATCATGCCCAAGTGAGACTTGAAGTAGATGATATGCTGAGTGGGTGAACCCTTCCCGTCGAATGGCGTGATGTTGATCAGGTTGAACTTCGCCGGATATGCTATTGATTCCTACTCTCTTGGATAGGGACACGGAATACCGATCTTCTTCACCTCTCGAGTAGACATCAGAGCGTTGACTTTGTTCTCGAGATCTTTTATCTTTTTATCCTTACGTGTATCCTTCCTTGGTTGATATTGAGGAGGGACAATAGGGCCACCC
Source organism: Asparagus officinalis (assembly GCF_001876935.1). NCBI lineage: Eukaryota > Viridiplantae > Streptophyta > Magnoliopsida > Asparagales > Asparagaceae > Asparagus > Asparagus officinalis. The sequence goes on from NC_033794.1 coordinate 96,671,971, forward strand.
CTAGTGTTGTCATCATTGGTGCGACCACCTCCGGTGTCGTTATTCTCAGTTGGACCGCCCCCAGCATTTTGGTCAACAGAAGGGTTATCGGCATTAAGGTGTTCATCCTCATCTAAATCGCTAGCTGCTTGGCTAACATTATTGTGACGACTGGATTCACTTACCTGATTCGACAAGGCTCGGATCTATTGGTCGTGCATTCGTCTCATCTCCTGCACAACCATTTCTATTTCAAACTTAAAATTTTCTTTCTGCTTAGCTAGGGCGTCCTCAAGAATTTTAGCCATCTGCTCGGCGTTAATCATGAGTGACTCATAAGACTGCCCTGCGCTTGATGCTGTATCATCAGAAGCCATTGCTAAGCAAGAATCTGACGTTTCATCATCTGAGGGTAGTCCCTTTTGCATTCTTTGATAATCCTTTCGTCTACTGGTCCCCGATTGTAATCGAGTTATACGTTAGGATACTTTGAAAATTGGTCGGGACTAAAGTGTCGTGTCGACCTCCCTTTATCGGTCATGTTGACAGACACTTCTAGAAATTCATCATTCTGAGCGGCTAATTTTTTTTCTGTGAAAACGCATTGGCTTGGACTTGGACGTTCCGGTGGAGATCCTTTCAAACACTAATACTCTCTTCGGGATAGTCTTAGGACAACAACATTCTGACAACACTACCTTGATGATCTTGGCACACAGACAATGAGAATCTGTTTCTCAGGTATCTCTTTTCTGGGACTTGTTCATACCCCCAGCTCGATAGTACAACTCATCGGTCTGATGACCGGAGTAACCTATCATGTGTTAGCATGACTCCCTAGGTATAACGTCATCATCAGACGAATACACTTCCCTCTGGGGACTCGACGCTTTGTTAGCATCTTCTGGAGTCACACATTCGAGGCTACATTCTCATGAGCGTAGGACTTCAACGGGCTCCTGGACTTCGACACGCAACCCAATGCGGTCAGTTATAGGGATTCTCCTATCATGTGTTCTCTTCCATCACTTAGAAGAACGACTACGACCCCCAGCGTGATAAACCGCTCGAGATATGTTCAATGGGCCCAAACGATCTCTGACTGGAGCTTTACTTTGATCATTTTGTGAAGGACCAAGGCGATCTGTGATTTTTATCTTAAATCGGGACAAATCCACGCTATCGTAGATTTTCACCAGAGGTGTGGAACTCAATGGAATTGATGAAACAGGTGCAAAACATCTTTTGTTTTGACCCTGGCGCGGGTCAGACTTGAGTGACCCACAGATTAGAGGGTCAGACTTGGGTGACCCGTAGCATGGAGGGTCAGACTTGGGTGACCCGCGAGCTGGAGTGCCAGATTTAAGTGACCCGCGAGCTGAAGGGTCAGACTTGGGTGACCCGCGGGATAGAGGGTCAGACTTAAGTGACCCACGGGCTGGATGGTCAGATTTGAGTGACCTGCGGGCTGGAGGGTCAGACTTGAGTGATCTGCGGCTCG
>NC_033794.1:96673460-96674573 GCF_001876935.1 Asparagus officinalis
CGGAGGGTCAGACTTGAGTGACCCGCATTTTTCGATATTTTCAGCCGCCATCTTAGACTTTAGCCTCCATACTTTGTGTAGTCTTGGTGGGTTCTTTTCCACTTCTTCCTTCTGTAATTTTTTGGCTTCTTACACAAGAATTCTTGCATGTGCAAGCAATGCGTAGCGTTTCTGAATCTGCTCCTAAAGAGTCGATCGGTTCCTTTTGACGCGGATCTATTCGTTCTTTGTTGGTTTGAAGGAGGAGGGGTTGTCCACTCACTGTTATGATGGTTGACGCCTCCTGGACTTCAGATCCGCTTCATAACGGATTCCATCAACTGTCTCAAAGGCTTTGGCCAGCTGGCGTGCGAGATGTTGTCGCCGTCTCTGATGTGCTCTCTTTGATAGAGTGGGCATGTAATCAGCAGTCAACCCCTTGCTTAAGGGGTTCAGATCTATGGTTTCAGCCTCGTCAGATGCCGACGGGGCGTTGTGAGCCACAAGTGCAGCAGTGGCTAGGAGATCTTCTTCTTGGACTTCTAAAGCCGAGGTCCAACGAGTCTTCTTAGAGAAGGCCTTCCTACACCTGCGAGGAGAGGCCGATCTGGAGGAGGAGGATAAGTACTCCTCATACTTCTGCTGGTTGAATTCATACTCGACCTCTTCTTCAACCGGAATGAAGATCCTAGGTTGCGACACGTCAGCCTCTGTAGAAAGGCTATCAGCTCCCACTGTGGTCGCTAGTTTGTTTTCGTCAAAAGTCGCCTTAATTATCGATTTCATTAAAACTTCAATCGTTTACAAATAAATTCAAATAACAAAAATAAAGATTATCTAGCAGCACCTCGTCCTCTTGATAAAATTCCAGATCTGTAAAATGAAGGCCTTAGGCTTATATTTATAGGCCTCGGATGCAGGTATTTGGATAAGAATGAGTGATTTGGCCTTATCTTCAGTCAATAATGACCTAACCACGTTTGTGGATGATATCAAGTTAGTTGGAAATTCCTGGAACCGATAAATCCTGTGAAAACCGTTTTAAAACCGTCAAAAACGAGTTTTCAGAACTGGACTACGTGACGGGCTCGGTGACCCGCGTGGGTGCGAGTCACCCATTGTTAACCCGTGTAG
>NC_033794.1:96674690-96735097 GCF_001876935.1 Asparagus officinalis
TGCCTGACACGCGAGCTGATTGACGTTCGCGCGTTGACTAACGCGTGCGGGCTGATTGATGTGCTGTTGACCGATGTACGTGGGCTGTTTGACGTGCGCTTGTTGACCGACGCACGCAAGCTGATTGAAGCGCGTGTGTTGACCGACGTGTGCGAGCTGATTGACACGCGTGTGTTGATCGACACACGCGAGCTGATTAACGCGTGCGAGCTGATTGACGTGCGCGAGCTAATTGACGCGCGTGTGTTGACTGACACGTGTGGGCTGATTGTCACACGCGTGTTGACCGACGTGCGTGAGCTGATTGGGTAATCCTCTTTAACGCGTCAACTCTTCATTGCGTGTGGGCTCTCATAGGAAATTTTAGACACCTACACTAGAATCATTGCTTTTATATTCATCTTCCTTATGTCTAAGTTGGTGTCGAGTATTTGTGTGTAAGTATAGTTCCACGTCAGATAGGATAGCAAAGAATTGTGAGACTAAAATAGAAGTTGGAACCAATACCTATTAGGTATAGATTTTTGATTAAAATTGATTTTGAGCCTCTGTTTAAGGCTCTTTTAACCCTAGGAAAAATATAAAAATAGGGGGAAAACGAGAGTGAAAAAACAACAACAATGGTTATATAGGAATTTGGCATGGGAGGATATGGACGTTCAGAATATATACAGTAAAGTAAAGAAAATGTATAAAAAGTATGCTTCAAATTTTAATCTTTTATGGTAAAGAACTTAAATTTGACAGATTTTTGGATATGGCCTTAGAGGAAATTCCACATTCTAAGATTTGTTTTTGTTTTTTGTTGCTTTTTTTTGAAGGAAAAGAAACAGGGTGAGCTACCCTGTTCATATATGCATTAAAAGGAAAATAGTGAATATACAAAAACTGAGAGTATCTCTACTAGACTATCAGCTATATGAAAACAAATCAAAAGAAAACCAACACAAAAGTAAAACAGCTAAAACACAAGAGGAGAGAAACTAAAACTGCGGTGGTGGTTGTTTGAAACACTAAAAAACTTGTGGATCAATAGTCTGCCGAGAAATTATCTCCAACTGCATCATGCGCACATGTTTTAGCAAGTTCTGTTGGTTATCATATCCCCAAGATATAATTTTGATGATAACAATTTAATCATTATGTGTATTACTATGAGTATGATTGTGCACTAACATATCAATGCAAATATCAACTTCAAATAAGTTCAAGATATGTGAATAAAAGTGCAAGATGAGCTCAAGGCATATGAAGTAAAGAAGATGAAGTGCTTAAACATATACAATGTAAATTTTATATTTTCTTTACCTAGAATTATTATACAAGCCTTGATCACTCACAACACATACACACACAAAGTGTTTAGAACACACTAACACATGCTTAGTGTGTTGGTTAATAATAGAAATCCCCGATGTTAACCATTAGAGTTTATAGTTAAAGATGAGTCTCAAAATACTGCATTCATATCATTTTTACCCCTTAGTAGTCGACCAATAAGATTTGTAGTCGACTACATGTATACTGTTTGAAATATTAAGTTTTTGTTATTTGATAGTGTAGTCGACTATAGACAATAGTAGTCGACTACTCATGGCTTAGACTTAATTTTAAGTTTCTGTCAAGTAACATTGTAGTCGACTAATATACAGTATAGTTGACTACTCATGACTTAGATAGATTTTTAAGTTTCTATAAAAATACAGTGTAGTCGACAAATGACTATATGTAGTCGACTACTAAGGTTAAATTTAATTTTCAAGTTTCTGTCAAATTATAGTGTAGTTGACTACTAGACAGTATAGTCGACTAATAAAAGTTGAATCTGAATTCTAGACTTTCTGTGTTTACAGAGTAGTCAACTAATGACCAGTATAGTCGACTACTAAGAAAAATTCTGACTTCACAGAGTCTGTTTGAACTCAGTGTAGTCGACTACTAGGAGTTATAATCAACTATAGAAATAGTTTTTCTGACATTTCTGTAGGCGTCAAAAAATTACCTATTGGTTCACGTATGCAGCTCGAGACGAAATACAGATGATAAGCGTCATCATTCAAGTCAGGAAAGGATTATCTGGCCCCGTGGAAGCTAACGAATATACAAAGTGAGTCATTAGAGTGTACAAGTCAACAAAATAACGAAATACGCAATACAAGTCCGGAGAAGTCAGAAAGTGTCGAACACCTCAAAGTGGCCCAAAAGAAGAAGAGGAATTTAGACCATGCTATGACTTAAACTTAAGGAAACTCAAAAAATAAAAGGTGTAGGTCTCTTCTCCAGATTTCTAACGCATCTTGAATAAGCTTAATCCGAGATCGAACGAGAGAGTTAAGACCAAAATACCGAAGGCATCGCAAATGAGTGCGGGTCACTCCAGAGTGGCCCGCACGCTTTCAGGTCACCTCGAAAGAATTGAGATTTAGATCCTGACCTGCTTCTAATCTGAAAAGGAGAATAACATAAAAGTTGTAAAAAACATAAAAGATGTAAAAAAAACATAAAAGTTGTAATTCTCTTTGTTAGCTTTCCAATGTATCTTGAATCAGCTCAATCCGAGATCGGGTGAGAGAGTTAAGACCAAAATACCGAAGGTGCCTTAAAGTGACCCGCACACTTGCGAGTCACTCTAGAGTGACCCGCATACTTGCAGGTCACTCCAGAGTGACCCGCATACTTGCGGGTAACCTAGAAATAATCGAGATTAAGACCCTGATCTTCTTTGAATCTAAAAAACTTCAAAACATGAAAGTTATAGGTCTCTTTGTCATCTTTCCAACACATCTTGAACCAACTCAATCTGAAGTCAGACGAGAGAGTTAAGACCAAAATACCAAAGGTGCCTCAAAGTGACCCGCACACTTACGGGTCACCAAGAAAGAATTGAGATTTAGTCTCTGACCCGCTTCGAATCTGAAAAGTTTAAACTTAAAAGTTGCAGGTCTCTTTGTCAGCTTTTCAACGCATCTTAAACTAGCTCAATCCAAGGTCGGACGAGAAAGTTAAGATCAAAATACCGAAGATGTCTCAAAGTGACCCGCACAAGTGCGGGTCACCCCAAGGTGACCCGCACAGGTGCGGGTAACGTCGAACTGCCGCGCACTCGTAACTGCCCAAAACATGTTTTTTACGTGTTTCTTGATATTTCTCGGGATTTGTTCATTCTAGAGCATCTCAACTGATCAGATATCATCTCTAAACGGGGTTAGGCCGTTATTAACTGAAGATAGGGTCAAATCATTCATTCTTATCCAAATAGTCCCATCTGATACCCTATAAATACAAGCCTCAGGCTTTCTTTCTCAGGGGGTGGAATTTGATCAAGAGGGGAGGTGCTGCCGGATTAAGGAGTCAAAGGAGCACGAATTTACAGCGGAGGCAAGTTAGATCCCGGCGAACTTCAACATAAAGAGGAAGACTTTCGAAGGATCTAAACCCGAATTTTCCCCCGTCCATTCCTGAAGATTAGGCTTAGTCTTAATCTTAAGAAGAGCTACTGATTTCGCTTGGTTGATTTTAGAGCTTCAAGCGAATACTTCCTTGGTGAAGTAGGAGCTTTGTCAATTTTCTATCAACCGGATCTGATCCGCGGCGGTCCACGGATATGAACGTCCCCGGCACATGCAAAGATCCCACGTAAAATAGAAACTAATAAATAAGATCTGTGTGTAGTTTGACAAGAGTTATAATCTTTCATTTTCATTGTAAAAGAGATCTTATAAAAAGATTAATTTTTTTATTTGAGTTTATTGTAACGATTTAAGTTGTAATAGATTCAAGGCAATGAAAACATCAACTTTTGACCCAAACATGCTGGCGATCACAGTGGGAATCGATGACCTTTTTGTGAAGACTGTAGTATCACAACCAAGGATCCTCATCCCGGTTGACGAAGAGGTCGAATATGAGTTTGACCAACAAAAGTATGAGGAGTATCTGTCTTCCTTCTCTTCCCCTCAAAAGAGCAAAAAGATCTCTTCCACAAGGAAAGTTCGCTGGTCTTCAAATCTAAGGACTCATGATGATGATCTCTGCTCCGTCACTACTACAGTTGCATTGCCCAAGGCTCCTATGATGCCCAAAGAAGTTCAATCTTCAGATTTAAAACCCTCCTTGGTCAAGGACCTTAGTGCTGAAGGGGCGCCAATTCTATCATAAAGAGCGCGTCAAAGGCACTGCCAACGCTTCGTATGCCAACTCACCAAGGATTTGGAGCCAGTTGACGGGATTCATTATGTGGCAGGTTTAAAGTTTAGGAGGCGCCAATCGCCACAACAGCAAGCGAATACCTTATCCTCCAAACCAGCAACGATGAGTGGGTCCGCGTCAAAAGGACCCGTTCAACCCTTGAGGAATGCATTCAGAAACGCCATGCATTGCTTGCGCATGCTAGAATCCTTGTACAGGAAGCCAAGAAATTATAGAAAGAAGAGGTGGTCCAAAAACCACCAAAACTACGCAGAGTATGGAGAAAAAAGGCAAAAAGACGCCCGAAATCATCGAAAAAGAGAATCTGCCATGTACTAACTCGGGCAAGGCTGAGTCACCATGTACTGACTCGGCCAAGACCGAGTCACCACTTACTGACTCGGCCAAGGCCGAGAGCCACCAAGGCCTTTTTTTCTTCCGCTTCACCTCTTGCAGTCGTTTTCGAGCCTCGGACGGCCCCTGTTCCTATCCTAACAAATTCTGAACCTCCCTTGGAGCTTCATAACAGTATGAACTTATCCAGATTCAAAATGAAGATTACTGATCATCTCGGTCATTTGCACAAAGACCGAGGTAAAACTCCGATTAGAGAATGCTTGGGTCCTACAAGTGAACCCCAAACTACTCGTCAGACTGGGGGTCGTACGCGTCTTCCCAACAAGTCAAAGGCCCCTCATGTTGAGAAAGTACCTGTAGGCGTTAAAAAATTGCCCATAGGTCCTCAAACACAGTGCAAGACAAGGAAAAGACGATAAACGTTATTATCCAAGTCAAAGGAATTCATCCAAAATCAGCAAGGCGACGAAGCGTACGCAAAACAAAGAAACTGGAAGAATCACGAAACATTGCTTAGAAGCTTGAACAGTGCCGAGTCACCAAATGCTGACTCGCACAGTTCCGAGTCACCAGAAGCTGACTCGCACAGTTCCGAGTCACCAGAAGCTGACTCGCACAGTCCCGAGTCACCAGAAGCTGACTCGCACAGTTCCGAGTCACCAGAAGCTGACTCGCACAGTTCCGAGTCACCAGAAGCTGACTCGCATAGTTCCGAGTCACCAAATGCTGACTCGCATAGTTCCGAGTCACCAAAAGCTGACTCGCACAGTTCCGAGTCACCAGAAGCTGACTCGCACATTTCCGAGTCACCGGGACTCTTGTTGGATACAAAACCTCCCCAAACACGGATTTCGATGACTTTTAAGGATTCTTTCATCCCAAAACCTCTCCAACTGCTCTGAGGTTATCCATAAACACGTTTAGACAGTTATAAACCGCAGATAACGTTTAAACATCAATTCCTACTAGGAGACACATCTGAAAAAGCCTATAAATAGAAGCCTAAGGTCTTCTTTCAAAGATCGGAGATTTGAGATTAAGAAGGCGAGGTGCTGTCAAATTGACCAGTCAACCACGAATTTTAGAGGAGAATCATCAGAGCTTGGCGAACACTTTCATAAAGAAAGCCCCTTCGAAAGGTTTGTGATTCTTTTCCCTTCTTTCCTCCGGATTAAACTTGGTTTTAATCTCGAGAAGAGCCACAATCTCGCTTGGTCGTGATTGTCGCTTCCGTAATTGTTTCCCTCGTGAAACAAGAGCGTAATTATATTGTCGATCGGCTTTGGTCTGCGGTGGTCCACGGACTAACGCGTCCCCGGCACAGGCAAAGATCCCACGCAAAGCAGCGGGAGATAAACTACTGCTGCGTTTTGTTTGATAAAGTTGTAATCTTTATTTTTCGTTGTAAGAAGATCTTATAAAAAGATCAACTCTCTTTTCAGTTTTGAACTTGTAATCGATAAACGGTGTAACAGGTTTGAAAACAATGGAAAAGGCAACTTTTGACACAAACAAACTGGCGACCACAGTGGGAGCCGACAGCTTTTCTGCAAAAGCTGTAGTGTCGCAACCAAAGATCGTCATACCGATCAACGAGGAGGTCGAGTACGAGTTCGACCAAGCAAAATACGAAGAGTACTTATCCTCTTCTTCCCGATCATCCTCCCCTCGTAGGAATAGGAGAAACTCCACAAGGAAAGGGCGAGGACATTTGGAGTTGAAAGTTCAAAATAAAAAATCTCATCCCGCAGCGGTTCAAAAGACTCCTTGTGAAGCTGAAGCTACCAAGGCCGAGCCGACTTTATCAAAGAGGGCGCGTCAAAGACGGCGTCAACGCCTAGCACGCCAATTGGCCAAGGCCTCCGAGCCGGTGGATGCGTTAAGAGGACACGTTCCACTCTTGAAGAACGAACCAAGAAGCGCCACGCTTTACTTGCGCACGCAAGAATCCTGGTACAAGAGGCCAAGAAACTACAAACAAGTACTGCAGACTTTAAACTGATGAAACCACGTCAAATCTGGAGGCCAAAATCCAGAACAAAGCCCGAAAAAACCGAGTCACTAAACGCTGGCTCGGCCAAGGCCGAGTCACTAAACGCTGGCTCGGCCAAGACCGAGTCGCCAAACGCTGGCTCGGCCAAGGCCGAGTCGCCAAACGCTGGCTCGGCCAAGGCCGAGTCGCCAAACGCTGGCTCGGCCAAGGCCGAGTCGCCAAACGCTGGCTCGGCCAAGGCCGAGTCGCCAAACGCTGGCTCGGCCAAGGCCGAGTCACCAATTGTTGACCCGCGAGCTGGTTCATCTCTGTCTGCAGAAGTTTCGCCTCCTGCGACCAGCTTCAAGTCTCCGACAGCTCCTGCTTTTGTTCCAATGACTTCCTCACCTCCTGTAAAACCCCACGGCGGCGTGGACTCATCCCGAGTTAAAATGAGCATTATGGATCGTCTCGGCCCTTTGCATAAAAACAAACCCCGCTTGATTGGTCAAAATGGGGGACGGGAGCGAGTCTCCAGTAACTCAAAAACTCCTCATACAGAGAAAGTACCAGTAACCGCTCGCCTTGGGCTACGGGTAGAAGTTCGAGATTCTGTTGAACCCTCACGCGCGCGAAGGCGAGTTTTCAAACGAGCGACTCTTGAAAATAATGACAGAGCGATATGCCCTCAAAGAGAGCTTTATTCGTCAGAAGAAGACGATGATAGAATAAGAGGGTTATGCCAACACAAGATAGGTGGCTCCGATAATAATATCGATGAGCTGTACTATCAGACTGGGGGTATGAGTAAATCTCGGAAGAGAAACTCCCGAGAAAGGGATTCTCGTTGTCCTTGTACTAAACTCATCAAGGCAGTATTAGCAGAATGTAACTGTTCCAAGACTGCCTCGCAAAGGATTTCAGTGTTTGAAAGACTTTCTACAGAAACGGAGAGAAACAAATCAAGACATTTCCGTAAAAGAAAGCCACCCGTTCGGGAACGTGAACTCTCGGAATTCACGATTAATATGGCAGAAAAAGGAAAGTCCACGCGGCGCTACAACCCTGAGCCCTTTTCACAAATGTCCAAACGGTTAACTCGGCTGCAAACCGGGGCTATAAGGACTAGGGAAACGGTTGACTCGGCTGCAAACCGGGGCTATAAGGCCTAGGGATTACAATTACAACAGGATCCAGAGAGGACAGTCCTCAGACGAAGAAGCATCGGATGCTAACTCAGCGATTGCTTCAGATGCTACTGTATCCAGTACAGGACAGTCTCGAGAGTCGTTCATGATCACCACAGAACAGATGGCTCAACTTCTTCAAGAAGCTTTGGCCAAGCAAAAAGAGGATTTCAAAATTAAAATGGAGATGGCTGTACAACGTGTTAAAGATTTACACGCACAACAACTCCAACAGCTGACAAACCAGCGCGGTGAATCTAGTCGTCGTCCGACCGCTAATCGGATAGATAGCGACTCAGAGGTAGAAGAAAATCTTAACATCGAGACTCCCCGCGAGAACAGGAATACGGAAGGCGTTCTTAACGCTGGGGGTGGTATCAATATCCATCCCCAAAATCGCCAGAAGAGTGAGGTAGGCGAAGATCTTAAGATGAAAGACTTGGAAAGCAAAATCAATGTTTTGATGTCTGCCCAAGAAGTAAAAAAGACTGGTATTCCGTGTCCCTACCCGAGGGAGTGGGACTCCATTCCATACCCACCGAAGTTCAATTTGATCAACTTCACACCACTCGATGGAAGGGGCTCCCCTACCCAACACTTGATTTATTTCAAGTCTCACCTGGGGATGACACCTCTGATGGTACGATCGTTCGTAGGAACCCTTCGCGCTGCTGCGTTTGATTGGTACCGCCGGCTTAAACCGGGAAGTATCACTACATGGGACGATATGGAAAGCATGTTTCTCGCTAATTTCTTCGACGATGACACGGAGGTGTCAATCGGGACGCTCTTTGAAGAAAAGCAGAAGGATGGAGAACTCGTGGAAAACTTTGTTAAACGCTTCCGGAACAAGGCAATGAACTGCCGAGATCCGGTCACGGAGGAGTTCATACTCCAGACGTGCCATAATAATCTTTCCATAGATGTATTAGAACTTATGGGAACAGCACCGCCCAAAACGTGGAAGGATCTGAAGGTCCGAGGGGAGCAAGCTGAGCGATTCCTCCGAAGGAAGAAAGCCGAGAGGGGTCAATCAACAACTAAGCCTCCGAATTCTAACTTTGCCTCTCGTGGCAAAGGCAAATCACCGAAGGCAGCAAAAGACTTCGGGTCCGAGACTCCAAAGAGAGTATTCCTTCAAGGACGAAGACGTTCCAGCCATCTTCGAATCCCTCCTTGAAGGTAACAAGATCAAGCTACCACCTATCACAAATCAGGAGGAAGCTGACAACACTACGGACCCAAAGTACTGTGCATACCACAGGAGGGTCGTTCATCCCACCAAGGATTGCTTTGCTCTCAAGAATAGCATTCAGACCTTGGTTGAAGCTGGCGTCATAACGCTGAGGTAAGCCAATTGAGAATGGCAAACTCCGACCGGTATAAGAGTATAAACTGCTTCCTAAAACTCCAAAGAGTATACGAGTATAAACTGTTTCTCAATCCTCCAACAGGTGCAAGAGGTTAAACTGCTCCCTGCATCCTCCAACAGGTGCAAGAGGTTAAACTGCTCCCTGCATACTCCAATAGATATATGAGTCTAAACTGTTTCCCACTTTTGACGGGAAGTTCCTGGAGGATATTACGCTAATATTCTTAAGGATAACCCGGTCAGGTAACTGAGAATAATGTCCGTACCAGTTCCACAGAGGAAGCTGGGGGTGGACGATTTATGTAACAGGAAGTTCCTAGAGAATCATATATTCTTAAGGATAACCTGAACATGCGATTGAGGATAACGTACTCCTCGTTACACCCAGTTTTGTAAGAAAGCTGGGAGTGGATAATTCGTGTAACGGGAAGTTTCACCATGTCTATGCACTCAACACTCTCTCTGTTAGAGTCTGGACGTAAAGTACCCACTTGGTCAAACCTTCTTACAGTTAGGACCACAGTCAAAATCCCCTCTCGATTCCCCCAATGAACGAGAGGTCCACAAATTGAGCGATCAAACCTTCCTACAGTTAGGATTGTCTCAAAACACCCACTTGGTCAAACCTTCTTACAGTTAGGACCACAGTCAAAATCCCCTCTCGATTCCCCCAATGAACGAGAGGTCCACAAATCGAGCGATCAAACCTTCCTACAGTTAGGATCGTCTCAAATCTCCCAATTGGTCAAACCTTCTTACAGTTAGGACCACAGTCAAATTCCCCTCTCGATTCCTCCAATGAACGAGAGGTCCACTTTCAAATCGAGTGATCAAACCTTCCTACAGTTAGGGTCATCTCAAACTCCTGTTTGGCCAAACCTTCCTACAGTTAGGGTCAAAACCATAATTCACTCTCGATAAATGAGAAATTCACATTTAGTTCGGTAATCAAACTTTCTGACAGTTAGGATCATCCGAAGTTTTAGATTCTCGGAGTGGAGATCTCACTCTTAGTTTCACCTTTCCAGATTCTGGGGGTGGAGATCCCACCTCGAGCCTCCTTTCCAGCTGAAGATAGAATATAAAATTCTTCTTCTTCAGTGTCGGGAGATAGAATATAAAATTCTTCCTCTCCCATTTCGGGTTCGTCTTTGCCCCAAGAGAAGACACCACCTTTGTCAACTCCCAAAATCTGTGCCTCACAGGTACAGGGAATTTTATCCCGAATCCTAAGCAGGGATAAGTCTGCGCCTAACACGCGCTGCCGGTTTAGTCTTTTTCCGCACAAAAAGACACCAGAGTTCGATTCTGGGGTATTCTATCCTGAAACCTAAGCAAGGATAAGTCTGTGCCTAACCCGCGCTGCCGGTTAGTTCTTAACCGTTGAAAAGAACATCCGTCCACATATTCAACATTGTGGCAGGTTGTTATTAATAACACCAAAATCCATGCCTTACACGCATGGGGAATTTCATCCTGAATCCTAAGAAAGGATATGCCGACGCCTAACACGCGTCGCCGGTTTAGTCTTTTACCGATTGAAAAAGACACCAGAATACCAGTCTGGGGTATTTTTATCCCGAAGCCTAAGTAGGGATAAGTCAACGTCTAATACACGTTGCCGGGTAGCCTATTCCCGTAGCAATGGCAAAGTCTACGTATTCGAAGTCGTAGCATCAAGTCTAAGGGAGTTCATTCCTTTAGCACAACATCACATGCGGAACGTGAGCATCGAATGACATTCGAAACCCTAAGGTCAACGCCGGTCAACGCGTAACCCTAGGTCAAAGCCGATCAATGCGTTGCAATGAAAGAATCAATACTCCGAAAAGTATACGAGTATAAACTGCTTCTTAAAACTCCAATGGGTATACGAGTTTAAACTGTTTCCCACCCTCGACGGGAAGTTCCTGGAGAATATCGTATACAATATTCTTAAGGATAACCCGGCGACCTCCGATAAGTATATGAGGCTAAACTAACTTTCAGAACTCCCAAGAGTATACGAGTATAAACTGGTCCTCTCCGCTTCGACGCATAACTTTTGACCAATGTCTGTCAAGACTCATCAGATGGGAATTCCCCAACAATGAGGGTCAACTCAACGTTAAATCAGCGACGCCGTTTAGTTTCAAGATTTCAACAGCGGTCAGACGATAAACGCAGAGCCGTAAAAACTTCATCTATTCGACAGAACTCTGAATAGATTGAGGGCTGAAGGAGTCAAGAAATGAAACCCATGTCAGGTCCTTCTGCAAATATAGCCTATCATATCCAAAGTATTTCAGGCTCCTCTATAAAAGAAACGAGACTGAAACACTTTGGAGGGGGTATCTGTAGGCGTTAAAAAATTGTCCACAGGTCCTCAAACACAGTGCAAGACAAGGAAAAGACGATAAACGTTATTATCCAAGTCAAAGGAATTCATACAAAATCAGCAAGGCGACGAAGCGTACGCAAAACAAAGAAACTGGAAGAATCACGAAACATTGCTTAGAAGCTTGAACAGTGCCGAGTCACCAAATGCTGACTCGCACAGTTCCGAGTCACCAGAAGCTGACTCGCACAGTTCCGAGTCACCAGAAGCTGACTCGCACAGTTCCGAGTCACCAGAAGCTGACTCGCACAGTTCCGAGTCACCAGAAGCTGACTCGCACAGTTCCGAGTCACCAGAAGCTGACTCGCACAGTTCCGAGTCACCAGAAGCTGACTCGCACAGTTCCGAGTCACCAGAAGCTGACTCGCACAGTTCCGAGTCACCAGAAGCTGACTCGCACATTTCCGAGTCACCAGGACTCTTGTTGGATACAAAACCTCCCCAAACACGGATTTCGATGACTTTTAAGGATTCTTTCGTACCAAAACCTCTCCAACTGCTCTGAGGTTATCCATAAACACGTTTAGACAGTTATAAACCGCAGATAACGTTTAAACATCATTTCCTACTAGGAGACACATCTCAAAAAGCCTATAAATAGAAGCCTAAGGTCTTCTTTCAAAGATCGGAGATTTGAGATTAAGAAGGCGAGGTGCTGTCAAATTGACCAGTCAACCACGAATTTCATAGGAGAATCATCAGAGCTTGGCGAACACTTTCATAAAGAAAGCCCCTTCGAAAGGTTTGTGATTCTTTTCCCTTCTTTCCTCCGGATTAAACTTGGTTTTAATCTCGAGAAGAGCCACAATATCGCTTGGTCGTGATTGTCGCTTCCGCAATTGTTTCCCTCGTGAAACAAGAGCGTAATTATATTGTCGATCGGCTTTGGTCTGCGGTGGTCCACGGACTAACGCGTCCCCGGCACAGGCAAAGATCCCACGCAAAGCAGCGGGAGATAAACTACTGCTGCGTTTTGTTTGATAAAGTTGTAATCTTTATTTTTTGTTGTAAGAAGATCTTATAAAAAGATCAACTCTCTTTTCAGTTTGAACTTGTAATCGATAAACGGTGTAACAGGTTTGAAAACAATGAAAAATGCAACTTTTGACCCAAACAGTACCTATAACCACTCGCCTTGGATTGTGAGTTGAAGTCCAAGAGCCCGTTAGAGCCTCACGCTCACAAAGGCGTGGTCCTGAACGAGTGACTCTTGAGAACACTAATGAAGAAAGAGAAGCGTGTTCGTCAGAAGACGACGATGTTGGATTTAGAAAATCCTATCCTCATACGATAGGTTGCTCCGGTAATCATATCGATGAGTTGTACTATCGGGCCAGAGGTACACGCAAATCTCAAAAGAGAAGTACCCAAGAAACAAATTCCCATTGTTCGTGCACCAAGCTCATCAGGGTAGTATTATCAGAGTGTAGCTGTTCTAAGACCACTTCACAGAGGGTCTCAGTATTTGAAAGACTTTCTACTAAAACATCAAGACCCAAGCCGAGATGTTTCCATAAAAGAAGGCCGTTTGTTCAAGACGATGAATTTCCAGAAGTAACCGTCAACATGATTGGTAAAGAGAAGGCGACACGACGTTTTAGCCCTGAACCTTTCCTAGAAATACCTCAGCGGATGACTTGGCTGCGAACCAGGGCGATCAGGCCTAGAGATTATAGGGGAGTTCAGAGAGGGCATTCATCAGATGATGAAGCATCAGATGCAAACTCCACGATTGCTTCACATGCCACTGCATCCAGTGCATGACAAAGCTATGAGTCATTCATGATCAACGCCAAGAAAATGGCTAAAATACTCAAGGACGCTTTAGCCAATCAGAAAGAAAATTTCAAGTTTGAAATGAAAATGGCTATGTAACAGATGAGAGAAATGCATAGCCAACAAATCACGACACTGACAAATCAGTAAGGAGAGTTTAGTCATCGTAATAATCCCAACTAGGTTGATAGTGATCGGGAAGCAGACGAGAATGCCAACATGGATATCCCTCCCGTTAACAATAATGTTGGGGATGGTCCCTCGAATGATAATAACACGAAGGAAGACTACGTCACCTCTACCTAGGAACATTCAAAGAAAGATACGAGTGAGGATAAGAAGAAGAGGGATTTAGAAGGCAAGATCAATGCTTTAATGTCTAATCAAGAGGTAAAAAAGACTGGTATTCCGCATCCTTATCTGAGGGAGTGGGAATTAATTCCGTACCCGGCAAAGTTTAACCTGATTAACTTCACACCATTTGATGGAAGAGGTTCACCCACTCAACACTTGATCTACTTTAAGTCTCACCTAGGAGTCATTTCAGGCAATGAACCTCTCATGGTGCGATCATTTATGGGGACCCTTCGCGTAGCTGCCTTTGATTGGTATTACCGTCTTAAACCAGGAAGTATAAATAGTTAGGATAATATGGAGATCATGTTTCTCACCAACTTCTTTCATGATGACACTGAAGTGTCAATTAGAACACTCTTTGATGAGAAGCAAAAAGAGGGAGAATTGGTTGAGAACTTTGTGAAGCACTTTTGGAACAAGGCGCTGAACTGTCAAGATCTAGTAATGGAAGAATTCATTCTCCAAACATGTCATAACAAACTTTCTTTGGACGTATTAGAAGTTATGGGCATGACACTTTTCAAAATATGGAAAGAGTTGAAGGTGCGAGGGGAGCAGGCCGAACGTTTCCTCAAAAGGAAGAAAGCTGAAAGGGGTCAGTCGACAAATAACGACCAAAAATAGAACTTTACCCCCCGTGGTAAAGGTAAGGCACAGGTAAACGCAGCGGAGGCAAATCAGACCTTCCAATTGTAACCCCAACAGCAGCCGCAACAACAAGCGCCAAAACATCAAACACCTTAATGGAATCAACAGTCTCCAAGGCAATAGAAAACTTTTGAGCCGAGGTTCCGGAAAGAATATTCTTTCAAGGAAGACGAGGTTCCTGGTATGTTCAAATACTTGTTGGAGAATGACAAAATTAAGCTACCCCCAATCACCGATCAGGAGGGAGCTAAAAAGACTACAGATCCGCGATACTGCGCATTCCACAGAACAATTCACCATCCCACAAAGACGTGCGATGCTCTCAAAGATAAAATTCAAGCCCTAATCGATGTGGGTATTATTATTTCAAAGCAGCTTAAGGAAAAGAAGATGGGCACAAATGCGGTTTCTATTAGTTTTGGCTCAGTTCTTATATCATGGTTCCAACCAGAACCTATGTCAAAAGTAAAGGTGAAAACTATTAATGATGATCCTCATGGACAATGCCAGAAGGGACTTGTGCAGCACACAGCTCCTAATGGTGAAATTCTTTGGGTCCATCCAGATTTGCTCAATGATGAGCAATGGGCAAGCTGATCATCTAAGAAGAAGTCCAAAAGTAGGGGAAAATCATGTTGTCTCGCTACGGCAATTCCTGAAAAAGATGATAACAGTATTCCTACTTTATCACTTTCTGAGGACGAACAAGAAGTTTTCGTTACTAGGGGTGGGAACGAGTATCACTACAAGTATCCTGAAGCCTCTGACCCAAATGCTAAAACGTTGAATGAGCTGGGGGTAACTACAACCCCCATGCACCTACAGGAAAATCCCAGCAACAACCAGCTAATAAGCAGAAAGGGAAAGAACCCCAACACCAAGAGGTTTAGAACCCAAAGCAGTCTCGATTCAATTGTCCGATTGGGAATGATAAACCGGGGAGTTCAAGCACACCATACCGCTTCAACGTTATGACTCAGCTAGCCAACATCCCAACAAGAATAACCCTATACGAATTGTTGCGTCTCTCTAAAGACACAAGGGAAGCTTTGCAGGAAGCCCTGACCGATACCAACGTGTTCCTTACTCACATCAAACCAGCTCCTAAAGATCCGGAACCTCCAATTCAACATTGTGATTTGACGGCCAAGCAATTACTTTGCATAACGTTCACCAAAGATGATATGCAAGTTAGAAACTCAAAGCATGATAGGTCTTTATACTTCACCGGATACATAGGCTCTAGCGTCGTCAACCAGATCCAAGTCGATCCAGGTTCCGCTGTTAGCATCATGTCGCTCCTACTAATGTATAATCTTGGGATTCCTACAAGCAGATTATCCTCGACAGGCACTGTCATCTACGGATTCAATACCAGGAGGTCTAGACCATTGGGTAAAATCCGGATAAAATGCCAACTTGGGAATTTAAAGTCCGAAGTCACGTGCTACGTAATCGATGCGGAAACCTCCTATAATTTACTATTAGGTTGACCGTGGATCCATGGTAATCCTATAGTCCCCTCCACTCTCCATCAGTGTCTAAAATATATAGATGCTAATAATGAGATAAGGACGATGGTCGCGGATAAGCAACCATTTAAGAGGTTAGAAAATTATTTTACTGACTCCCTTCTTTATGGTGCTGAATCTGACACTGAATCATAGGCCCAAGACATGGACAGCGGAGAGGAAGCTAATATCGAAGCTAGGCTTGATTACAATAGCGGTTTTGTACTAAATGACATTGTACCCTTTGTGATCAGTCCTGATGACGGTGAATCGTCAGACGATAGCTGTAATTGGAAACTTACCAAGAAGTAATAAACGATGACTTAGAGTATTCTCCGTGTCTGGATGATGTAATGCAGTGATTATACGAGAACCTTGACATACACATGCCGCTTCGATCGTCCTGCTTAACATCAAAGCATGTCCAAGGCTCA
The DNA here is from genome assembly GCF_001876935.1 of Asparagus officinalis. Lineage (NCBI taxonomy): Eukaryota > Viridiplantae > Streptophyta > Magnoliopsida > Asparagales > Asparagaceae > Asparagus > Asparagus officinalis. Next base: position 96,690,870 of record NC_033794.1, read on the forward strand.
TTTGGAACAACCTTCATCATTCCTGCCAAGGCAGGGTGTGGAAATGATTTAGTTTTTGGCAAAGGGGAGATGTTCCCATCGTCAAATCCGTTTTTGAAGGAAAATAATGACGAAGAGAAACCCAGATCTCATCTATCCAAGTATAGTCAACAATCGCGTGATTTAATGAAGAAATGGGGATATAATTTCATGCTTGAAGAGGGTCTCTATTTTGGTCGAGGCCCACGAGTCCCACCTCGTCCGGCCTATGTACCGAAAGGAAAACCCGGTAATTATTATGGCTATAAAAGGGGCCTAGGCTACACCTCTTCATCTGATGAAGAAAGTTGCGTGCAAGTCCTCGATCAATTAGCAAATAAGGACGAATATTCATCTGATTCTTCCAATTAGGATTCCGATGTTAGTATTAGGGAAATATTCAAAAGCTTGATGTCAAATATGGCCACGATCGATCCTGCCACAATGGAGGAAGATGATCAATTGCCCACTTGGGAAGACTCGTGGATTCATCATTTGAATATTCAGTACGGGGATCGTTTTGAGCAAAGGGAACCACCCACCAAAGACAAAGTAGTCCAGGTAAACATGGGAGACAAAGAGAATCCGAAACCCATATTCATCAGTGATAGTCTTCCACCATACGAGAAAGAAGAGTTGATTGCCCTCATTAGGGAATACATAGACGTCTCCGCTTGGAATTATGAGGATATGCCCGGACTTGACCCAAACGTAGCGATACACTACCTCAACATCAAATCGGATGTCAAACCCATCAAACAGCTGCAAAGATTGTTTTGTCTACAGATTATGGAGGCAATTGAGGCAGAAGTTAAGAAATTGATTGACTCTGGTTTTATCAGAGAAGAGCAACATCCCGATTGGCTGGCAAATATCGTATCGGTCATTAAAAAGAACGAGAAAATTAGGATCTGTATCGACTTCAAAGACTTGAACACCGCTTGCCCAAAGGACGATTTTCCTCTTCCAATCACGGATGTTATTATCGATAACACGTGCGGATTTGAGAGAATGTCCTTTATGGATGGATTTTCTGGTTACAATCAAATAAAGATGTACCCGGATGACGAAAAACATACCGTATTCAGAACTCCTCTTGGGGTCTTCTACTACACGGTTATGCTTTTCAGATTGAAAAACACATGCGCAACCTATCAACGACTGATGTTAAAGATTTTCCAAGAATACCTCTAGAAAACCATCGAATGCTATGTCAACGACCTAGTCGTGAAGAGTCGTAATAAAGATGACCATATCAGAGATTTAAGGACGATGTTTGATCTCATGCGGACTCACCAGTTAAAGATAAACTCCACTAAGTCTTTCCTCGGTATGTCCAGCGGTAAGTTTCTAGGATTCGTCGTCACCATGAAGGGTATCCGTATTGACCCCGACAAAGTGAAAGCAATAAATGAATTACAACCCCCGAGGAACCTTAAAGAACTTAGAGGATTGCAAGGGCGTCTAGCTTATATTCGTCGCTTCATCTCGAATCTATCCGGGAAATGCTAACCATTTTCCAAACTCATCAAGAAGGGTGTGTCGTTCATTTCGGACGATGCTTGTCAAAAGGCATTCAAGGATATCAAAGCATATCTGGCGAATCCTCCTGTTCTCGTCTCACCAGAATCAGGTAAACCGTTCTTGATATATATTAAGGCGATGAACCACTCATTAAGTGCTTTGCTCATACAAGACGATGACAATGGTCACAGACAGGCTGTCTATTACTTAAGCTGAACTTTAGTAGGTGCTGAGTCTCGGTATCCAATGATCGAGAAGGAATGCCTCGCTTTGGTGTTCGCCATCCAAAAGATGCGGCACTATCTCGTTGGACAGACAATCTATGCTATTTCAAACGTTAACCCAGTTTGGGTATTCATGACGCAATCGGCCTCTATGAATTGGAGATTAGCAAAATAGGCCTTACTCCTGTCCCAGTACGATTTGCCTTCAAACAACAGAAGTCAGTCAAAGGACAGGTAATTTGTGATCTTTTGGCAGCTAACCTTATAACTGATACGACCAAATTGTATGAAGATTTGCCAGACGAAACCGATGAGGTCAATGTTACTTCTCTTCAACATATTTGGCGATTGTACTTCGACGGCGCTTCCCGAGCAACCAACACGGATAGCACTCTTGGTAATTCTAAAATCTTCACAGGAGTCGGAGTCGTCCTACTCTCCCCGGAGAAGCATGTGATACCCCAGGCCTACTCAATGCTAGGAAAATGCTCCAACAACGTAGCCGAATACAATACGCTGCTTATCGGACTCAGCTTTGCTAAAGAGTTGGGGGTCGAATATCTTGAAGCTTTTGGTGATTCTTAATTGATAGTCAATCAAGTTCGAGGAGAGTATGAAGTCAGGAATCAAGACTTAATACTGTACCACAAGGTGGCCATCGAGATGGCAGGTTTGTTTGAAGAATTCTTCATCGAATACATTCCACGTCTGCAAAACGCATACGCAGATGCGTTGGCAGCATTAGCAGTATCTTTGGCACAACCTCCCGACACAGAACAATAGGTTACCATCAAAACTCATCAACTTTTTGTGCCATAATGCGCTTTAGAAATCAAAGAGGTGCATACGGTCAAAATTGAACTCAAACCTCGAGATTGGCGATTCCCTATTATCGACTGTGTCGTGCATGGAATTTTATCGCAAGATGTAAAAGAAAGAGACTCGGTATAACAAAGTGGGCCTCTCGTTCATTGAAGGAATCAAGGGGAAGTTGGCTTTGGTCCTAACTATAGGAATGTTTGACCAAGTAGACAGTGAGAGCAGGAGTACAAATTACAGTGGGAGTGTTGATTCGTACAAATCACTCAAAGGGTGATCGTGGTGTTAAGTGAAAAATACTTAACACTGAGGGGTTTGATAATTATCAATGATCAGGAGATTAAAATTCCGAGTACTATATCTGGACTCTAACTATGGGAGTGTTGAGTGCACAGACGTAGCGGGAGTTTGAGTGGAGTAAACTAGGGAGAATTTTAGCAGATCCACTATTAATTAATTTGATCAGTGAGGAATTTTGTGGTGGAAGAGTGTAAATCGTCAATAACATTGGGAGTTTCGTGAGGGAATATTATGGTCAATCCAGCTAATCTCGGGTTATCCTTAAGAACACCATGTACAGTGTTCTCCAGGAACTTCCCGTTTTAGCAAGTTATCCTGAGCGTACTAAGGATAGTACTTTTTAGGAATTTCCTATTTATTGGTATCATGATCTTGTCACTGTCTTGGGTGATTAGACGGTATGCACCATTGGAGTAGACTGTCTCTATCGCAAATGATCCTTCCCATTTGGGTTGAAACTTGCCATTTTTCTTAGAGTTAAGTATCATCTGCCGCCGGACGGCGAGGACCAAATCTCCTTCCATGAAGCTTTTTTGCTTAACTTTTTTGTCAAAAGCATGAGAAATTCTGGCTTGGTAAAACTCGATCTGCTGCTGAGCTTCCAAACGCCTCTCGTCTAACATCTTGAGTTTTTCGAGATGTTTCTTGTGTTGTTCCTCTGTTATCATTCCTGTTGCGAGAGCCATACGAAGGGATGGAATTTGAATTTCTAAGGGAAGAACAGCCTCACATCCATATACAAGTGAGTACGGAGTCGCCCGGTAGGTGTGCGGACTGTAGTACAATAGGCCTAAAGGGCTTCGCCAAGTTTATCATCCCAATCTCGCTTGTTGGTTCTTACAAGTTTTGAAAAAATCTTTATGATTGTCTTGTTGAATGCCTCAGCCAATCCATTTGTCGTGGGATTGTATGTCGTCGATGAGACATCTTCAATTCTAAACTTCCCGCAAAATTTGATGAAGGCGTTGCATACAAACTGAGGACCGTTGTCGTGTACGATTCGTCTTGGAACTCCATATCAATAGATGATATGATGTTTGATGAACCTGACAATGTTGCTAGTCTTTACTTCTTTTAACGAAACTGCTTCAGCCCACTTTGAGAAATAAACGGTGATCACCAAAATGAAATGGTCACCTTTTACTGATGGTGGGAAAATAGGACCAACGATGTCCATCCCCCATGTCTTGAATGGCCATGAAGTAGCCGATAGATATAGGTAATCCGAGGGTTGGTGCATATCATTTGCGTGTACTTGACACGCGTGGCACCGTCGGGCATAGTCAACCGCATCCTTGACTATGGTTGGCCAATAATACCCCATTCTTCTAAGACGATCACAGAGTTTGGGACCGGGTTGATGTGCACCACAAGTTCCGTCATGAGCTTCTTTGATAGCTTCTTCCGCTTCTTTTGTTGAGAGGCATCGAAGCAGTAACCCGTCGTATGTGCGACGATACAACATTTGGGTCGTTGAGTTGTAAAAAAATCTCGGTGCCCTTCAAACCGGACTTTCCTTTCGATAAACGAAAGACCTCCACCCCAATTGAACGACGAAACCTATAAAAGTTAGGGTCGTCACAGTACCTCCTCTTGGTCAAAACCATCGAACGGTTATGACCCAAGCCGGAATTCTTTTCGATAAACGAAAAACTCTCATCCCTTTCCCTTCAAACAATCCTATAAAAGTTAGGGCTGAAGTGGGAAACTCGTTTTCAAGTCAGGTAATTAATCCTATAAAAGTTAGGGTTATCTGAATCTTTTCAATTCTCAGAGTGGAGATCTCACTCTTAGTTTCATCTCGCAGATTCTTAAAGTAGAGATCTCACTTAATGCATCCATTGTAATCGGAGATAGAATATAAAATTATTCCTCTCCAGCATCGGGTTCTTCTTTTCCCCAAGAGAAGACACCATCTTTTAACACTATAATCCGTACCTCACACATACAAGAAACTTTATCCCGAATCCTAAGTAGGAATAAGTCAGCGCCTAACACGCATTGCCGGTTTAGTCTTTCACCGATTGAAAAAGACACCAGGATCCAAGTCTAGAGACTTTTATCCTAAATCCTAAGTAAGGATAAGTCAATGCCTAACATGCGTTGTTGGGTGTTATATTCCCGTAAGAAATGGTAAAGTCTATGTATTCAAAATCATAGCACTAAGTCTAAGTGAATTAATTCTCTTAGCATAACGTTACATGCGGAACAGACCAAAACAACCCGCATGCTAGCCCGATTCAAACGGTAATCGGTAAAGGCACATCAAATCCGTTGAAGGCTGGGGATTTGCCAAAAATCCTAAGTCTACGTCTAACACACATCGCCGGTTTAGTCTTTCACCGATTGAAAAAAGACACCAGAGTCTAAGTCTGGGGAACTTTATCCCGAAGCCTAAGTAGGGGTAAGTCAGCGCCTAACACACGTTACCAGGTACTATATTCCTATAAGAAATGGTAAAGTCTATGTATTCAGAGTCATAGCACTAAGTCTAAGTGAATTAATTCTCTTAGCATAACGTTATATGCGGAATGGATCAAAACAACCCGCATGCTAGCCCGACTCAAACGGTAGTCGGTAAAGGCCCATCAAATCCGTTGATGGCTGAGGGTTTGCCAAAAATCCTATAAATATTATGGTTGATTATTTCAAATAGAATAGGACATCATAATAAAAGAGATATAATGAATGAAAAAAGAAATATTTGCTATTAATGAAAATTGAGTTTGTAGGTACAAAAGTCACAATCAATCTACATGAAGTTTATGGCTAAGAATTTGTTGCTCTAACTTAGACAATTCTATATTATAAGCTTGCTCAAGCTCGCTCCGTAGTGTGATCTTCATAGAGTCTTCATCAGCAGCCAATACCTTCACGGCTTCTGCTTTCATCGTGACCAACTTCTCTTTAGTGAGTGCTAATTGCCCGGACATTTCTTCTCAAGTGCGCTCCACGTGTACCTTCGTCATCTTCAAAGCAGCTTGAGCATCCTTTGCTGCTTTGAGCTCTAGCTCGAGTCACGCTATTGTGGCTTCATCTGACACAAGAGAAGAATCAATGTTACGAAGAGTTGTCGACTTGCCAGCACAAGCCGCTTCCATCTGGTGAACAAGACATTCTTCTTACCGAATCTTAGAATCAGCAGATGCTTAAGCTTCGCACCATGCTTGAAACTTGGCTTTCATCTGAGTAGCCACATATGAAGAAACTCCAGCTGTTTGAAATTCCTTCAGCTTTTTAAGCTCACACTCAAGGCGAACCAAGTCTGCAGTAATATCGTCCGCCAGATCTGAATACTCTTGACTCCTCAGAAGGGTCACCTGGTGATCGAGATATGACTTGAAGAGGTCAATGGAGAGCCCGTTGCGGAGAAGATGTTAGACCCTAGAGGGGGGGGGGGGGGTTAGGGTCTTATGCTAATCTAATCCGATTTAAATGCTAATTAAAATTATGTTGATCAATTTGTTCTTGCAAGAAGATATATGATATGGATATGAGCAAAAAGGATGAAAAGAATATACGCTAAGCAAAACACAAACACAGGATATGTTCACGAGGTTCGGTCCCCACGACCTACGTCCCCGCTCCTCACCTCGAGGAGATATCCACTATCACAATCCGGTTTGGAAGCCGGAACTTCTACACACTCGGTTTACAAGTTCACCGAAAACTCTCACACTATACAATCACTCAACAATCACACTTTACACACTAAGTGTAGGAACCTAGCCCGTGTCCTCCTCCTCAAGTGCTCGATTACAACCTCTCCCTAGGTTCGTCAATCGACGCCACTCCTATTGGATTTGACCCCGTCTCTCTCTCCTCACACTTCTCTCGGTGTACAAGTGTGTTACAAGTGAATCTCACAAATAAAGGTTCAATACATGAGTTTGTTCTCAAACAACAAATGAGAACTCAGTGAAGCTCACACTCACTAAATCCCACACTACAACCCACAATATATAATATGAGAATATCAAGCTCAATAAGTGTGTGTGATAATAGTGAATGAAACTCAATAAATATAACTCAATGAATATAGCTTAATCAAATGAAAGTGAAATAATAAGCTATATAGGAAAGAGTTTAGAAAACTTCTCAATGAACAAGAAGAGCTGAAGAAATGATGATTCCAATAGGGTTTGAAAGCCTCTTCTTGTTGTAGAAAAACTTCTCTTGAAAACAGATTGATGAAACAACTCTTAAACAGCTCTTAAACGCGATTAATAACTTGTTAAACAACAAACTTGGATTTCTTGAAAAAAAAATTATATAGAAGAAGAGCAGCAATGGAGTATATATAGCACCCCAATACAACAGCTAGAAATAAGTAAAAGACCAAAAAGTCCATTTGAAAAACTAGCCGTTAGGCTCATTCTGACAACTCGTCGGTCGACCGGTACGGTCGACCGATTAGTTCAAAAACCCAGAGAGACGATGTTTTGAAGCAGGCGGTCGACCGACGTGAATTTCGGTCGACCGAATGGATATTTCGGTCGACCGACGGAAATTCGCTTAGAAAACCTGTAATTTTATGAAAATGAACTTTGATATAGGACTTGTAAATATACATATATCTTGTGCATATAATATATGTATATAGTGAAGTATGAAGGAGCTGTAAACATGAGATAAAGTATTTTAACAACGTTTAATGAAAGATCATCTATATGATAGAAAACGTCAAAAATCGTGTTAATTGTATATATATTGAGCTTAGATATAATCATACTATATATGTAAGTAAACTAAACATATACCTAGGTAAATCCACGCAAATGAACTTGAATCTTTAACGCTTGATTAACGCGTGTTGAAATACCTGAAAAAAAAGAACATAAAAACAAAACACTAGAAAGCTTATTAGTAATAAATTGTTTGTCAAATCATCATCAAAACTATAGGGTCAACAATCTCCCCCTTTTTGATGATGGCAAACAATTTATACATGAATATGAAATATATACTCATAATCCACATATAAGCCAAAACAAGAGTAAATCATAATAAGATCATATATATAAAAGAATCTATATGTGGTATTTTCTCCCCCTTTGACAACATCAAAAAGGGAAAAATGAAAGATAGGAGCAATGCTCCCCCTGCTTATAAGCATAGATAAAATATAAAGAATTGTATGTCAAAGGTCAAAAAGACTGAATGACATCTACTGATCATATATACAGGAGCTAAACCAACAACTATCCATCAAACATATGCATAAATGATACGAGTACCTCAAATTCTATAAACAAAACATGATTATAGTCTTAACCATGCATTGATCATAACATGATAAACTGGCATAAGTGATTACAAAACATCATTTTAGCATCATAGATTTGCATAAATATACAAAACCTAAACAGTGCAAAGAACTCATGATAGGCAACTAATATTTACCACACATCAAATCATGAATGTTGTTTCAACAATGCATTGATTTATAAAAGAAATAAATTAAACACAATAGGCCACAAAATATCACATAAGCATTAGAAGCAATATAGTTTTGCACAAAACATGGATTCGTTCACAAGATAGTAAATTATACATAAAAAATCACACAAAACCATACATAGTTTGTTCCACAAAGTATCATAGAGTTATTACACTCAAATAAAACAGAGTTATCAAATCAGTCATCTCCAAAAGAGAACATAAAAAACAAAGATAACCATCACATAAAGAAACTCAAATCAGTCATCTCCAGCATCATCACCACCATCATCACCACCATCATCACCATCATCACCACCATCATCATGACCACCAGAATCAGAAGAGCCTGAGCCATCAGCAGAATCCTCACCAGAATCAGACTCAGAATTAGAAGGGATCCCGAGAGACTGACGCTGAAATGAAAGAATAGTCCTAACATCCTTCTGAATAGATGAGACTTGCTTCTGAATACCTGAGTACTGAGTCTCAAGGCGATCCAGACGGTCACAAATATCAGAAGTGGAAGAGGTTGAGGCTCTAGAACGGGAGTGAGAAGATGATGAAGGAGTGGAGTCAAGGGCCATCTGCATTCTAGAAAGAGAGACATTATCAAAGAAATCTCTCGTAGATTCAATCTTGGGTTCATTTGTAAGATCAACATTGAAGTGTTTGAAGATGAGGGTGAGAAAGGAGCCAAAAGGTAGAAACTTTGTATGCTTTGATGCCATATTATTGACAAAGATAGTTGCCCAATCTACTTTGATTTTGGCAAAAATGGCGTAAACAGCATTAATTTTATCAGAAGCGAAATGATCAAAGCTACCGGTTTTGGGAATTAAGTTCTGAGCAATAATTCTGGCAATGAGTCTTGCATTAGGATTAAGAGAATTGTTGCTCATTGGGTAAGAGCAACCAGGCTTAAACATGAGTGGGTTAACATCTGGATTACCAACATCAACAGACATGAGATGAACGTCACTTGTTGGGATATTAAGAATCCCCGCAAGTTCGTTGGCAGAAAAGGTAATTTCAACATTTTTCACTGATGATGTAATGGTTAAACTACCATCAGCAGAAGATGTTGTGGACAGGTTCGCATAAAACAGATAAACAAGAAATGGATAATAAGGAACTTTATGACTTTCATCAAGATAGAATTAATCTTATCAGAAGCGAAGTTATCAAAGCTACCAGTCTTAGGAATCAGGTTTTGAGCAACAATTTTTGCAATGAGTTTGGCAATAGGATTAAGTGAATTGTTGTTCATAGGATAGGAGAAACCAGGTTTAAACATTAATTGATTAACAGCAGGATCACTAAGCTCAATTGACATGAGACCAACGTCACTTGTTGGGATTTCAAGAATCTCAGCAAGTTCGTTAGCAGAAAAGGATATTGCAATATTTTTAACAGAGGAGATGATAGTCAAACTACCATTAGCAGAGGATGATGTGGACAAATTTGCATAGAATAGATAAACTAAAAACGGATAGAAGGGAACTTTATATGCCTCATCTAGCAATTTATCTAACCCAACATTATGAAGAATAGACTGGGTGTCATACATGAATAGCTCAGGATATTTGATATACCTAGTTGGGAGAATTTTTAATTTACATAGTTCCCTATACTTCCTAACAAGAGATTTAATAATCAGATAATCCTCATAATGTGAAGCATTAATAGAGGAGGAACTCGATTCAGGTTTGGATCTCTTTTTGGAGGGCTTGGGAGGCATGATGAGTTAGGATTTAGAACAGATAAAAGAAATTTTCTCAATTTCCTGTAAACAAAAACAAATTTAGAGCAAATTAACAAAATGCCCTAAAACTAAAACCCTAGATGAGAAAGTAGACATAAGAACTCAGAAATCAAAAGGTAAAGGAAAAAATTACCCACAAAACAGATGAGAAATGACTGAAAGTAGCAGCGGTTGAATCCAAACGGGCGACCGAAAAATTTTGGAACCCTAGGTCTGCGATTTCAAAAAGAGAAGGAAGAAGAGGGGTCGGGTGTTTTGGGAGAGAAGACAATGGCTGAGATTGAGAGGATGATAGATCAAGGGTGATGTAGAGTTCGGGTTTAAAAACAGAATCCAATAACAAAACAAAAAACCCGATAAGGAAAACAAAGTTCGCTCCAGAAATTTAATTCGGTCGACCGACGCGGTCGACCGGATCAATTACAGAAAGATCGTCGGTCGACCGGGTCGGTCGACCGAGGGAGGGTAAAAGAGACAGGTAAAGGGAAAATTTGTTTTTGGGAGATTTTTTCAAAGTAAACCTTTTGGAAATTTGTTTTATAACATATTAAAGGTTTTTTAAGATATATATATAAATGATTTTGACTATTAAAAAACATATAAATAATTTATTTTGACAAAAGAATATAATTTTGTCATTTAAGCAAAAAAAAATCAATTATTCAATAAAACAAATCAAACCAAAAAAAATACTATGTAAGTCTTTTTGGTACCCACATCATTTTGGTACCACTAGAACTTGGGACATGACCCCTATTATTTAAATTCAAGGCCCTAGGGTTATGAACCCGCTTGGGCGTATTTTGTGCACCGATACGATCAAAGCAAAAATTGTAAACGTGACCCATACGGTTGCAATTAGTGCAATGTAGAGGTTTGAATGGTTTGCATTGACCAAAATGGAGTGCACGTGGTTCATTTGCAAAAATAGATTTTTCTTTGTAATTATTTTGCAAACGAAAATTTCTTTTTAAATCGAAACAAAACTTGGTCAAATGACCAAAACGACCACAATAATCACATTTATACACATGAGCATGTTTATGATTTACACTATGTGTGTGTACATGTGTATGTGATGAAGAAGCTTGATGGGATGCACAATCATGAATAGGTTTGTCAATTTTTGGTGCATTATGACAAAATTGAGCTAAATGGCCTTTATGACCGCAAATAGAACATTTGTGAATTTTGTCATACATATGTGCATAGTGAATAGGTTTCTTAGAAGAATTAACATTGAACTTTGCACATAAGTCCATAAGCTTTTTATTATTAGCAATACAAGTGTTTAGTGTTGAATCTAAGGTAGATATTCTTTTTCTCATTTGATTCAACTCATCATTGTGCATACAAGCATTGCTACTAGAAGTAGGATAAACAAGATTACTCATCATAGATTTCAACTTATCTACTTCTAACATTGCATTATGTTTTTCATGAAGCAAACTAGCATTTTAAATTTTTAAATTTTCATTGCATTCTTTAAGAATTATATTTTCATTTGCAATAAAATTAAACTTAGTAGCTAGTGTTTCATGAATGGATTTCATATTAACATACTTACTTTTTACATCAATATAGCAATTATGCAATTTTTCAAACTCAAGAGCAAGTTCATCAAAAGTAAGAGTATCATCATTATTGCATACCTCACTAGGGTTATCACCTAGTGGTAATGTACATGGGGATGCGGCTTCCTTAGGACTCAAAGCGAGATTTTCCAATGCTTGTTGAATAGCCTCCAATTTCCCTTCATGTGCTTCAATAAATTTCCATAAAGCGTGAGCACTATCAAAATTAACAAATTTGTTAGAAAACGATGAGTGAAAGGCACTAATCAAATATTCTAACAGAAGCTTGTTCATGTTAAACAATCTTTTGTCGTTATCACACCATTTGGATTTTTCCAAGATAGGAACAACATAGCCATCCTCAATAATTTCTCACAAATCAAATTGATTAGATTGAACAAAAAGTTTGAATCTAATACGCCATTGAGCATAGGGGAAAATATCCAAACGAGGAGCAACATTAATAGCATATCCTAAGCAAGATGAATCATACATATCCATAAAGATGAAATGCAAGAAGCACAATGTAATTGAAATTAGATTAGCACAAATGCAAAAACTTGGATCTTTAACTCAAGGCGGTTAGTCCTTAAATCAAAGAGCACCAAGCTCTGATACCAATTATTAGACCCTAGAGGGGGGTGATTAGGATCTTATGCTAATCTAATCCTAATTAAATGCTAATTAAAATTATGTTGATCAATTTGTTCTTGCAAGAAGATATATGATATGGATATGAGCAAAAGGATGAAAAGAATATACGCTAAGCAAAACACAAACACACGATATGTTCACGAGGTTCGGTCCCCACGACCTACGTCCCCGCTCCTCACCTCGAGGAGATATCCACTATCACAATCCGGTTTGGAAGCCGGAACTTCTACACACTCGGTTTACAAGTTCACCGAAAACTCTCACACTACACAATCACTCAACAATCACACTTTACACACTAAGTGTAGGAACCTAGCCCGTGTCCTCCTCCTCAAGTGCTCGATTACAACCTCTCCCTAGGTTCGTCAATCGACGCCACTCCTATTGGATTTGACCCCGTCTCTCTCTCCTCACACTTCTCTCGGTGTACAAGTGTGTTACAAGTGAATCTCACAAATAAAGGTTCAATACAATGATTTGTTCTCAATTAACAAGTGAGAACACAATGAAGCTCACACTCACTAAATCCCACACCACAACCCACAATATAATATGAGAATATAAAGCTCAATAAGAAAAACTGATTGATGAAATCAACTATTAAACAGCTCTTAAACACAATCAATATTTTCTTAAACACCAAACTTGGATTTCTTAGTTGTAGAGAGGAAGAACAGCAATGGGGTATATATAGCACCCCAATACTACAGCTAGAAATAGGTAAAAGACCAAAAGACCCATTTGAAAAAACTAGCCGTTAGGCTCTTTCTGACAACTCGGCGGTCGACCGGTCCGGTCGACCGCTTAGTTCAAAAAACTCAGAAAACGGGGAATTAAAGCTGTCGGTCGACCGACGGAAAAAGCGGTCGACCGAATTGGAAATTTCGGTCGTCCGATATAAATTCCAGTCGACCGGAGGGCTCTCTGGAAGTTTACTCAGAAACGGAACAACTGTCGGTCGATCGTACCGGTCGACCGAATTTTGATATCTGTAAATATACAGGTTTTGGGACTAGTTTGAAAATCCAAAAAAAAATATCAAATCAAGTTCAAAAATAATAAAACTTTGGGGAAAGTTTCTAAATGATAAAATAAACATGTTTAAAAAAGAATTTTTGGAAAATCAATTTTCGTTTGTGAAAACTACATGTTTTTGAAGAATGCTTAGAAAACCTGTAATTTTATGAAAGTGAACTTTGATATAGGGCTTGTAAATATTCATATATATATTGTGCATATAATATATGTATATAGTGAAGTATGAAGGAGCTGTAAACATGAGATAAAGTATTTTAACAGCGTTTAATGAAAAATCATCTATATGATAGAAAACGTCGAAAATCGTGTTACGTGTATATATATTGAGCTTAGATATAATCATACTATATATGTAAGTAAACTAACATATACCTAGGTAAATCCACGCAAATGAACTTAAATCTTTAACGCTTGATTAACGCGTGTTGAAATACCTGAAAAAAAAGAACATAAAAACAAAACACTAGAAAGCTTATTAGTAATAAATTGTTTGTCAAATCATCATCAAAACTATAGGGTCAACAGAAGATTGTCAACCATCTCGTTCACAAACGAGAATAAAGAACGAACTTCTATGCGGAGGAGGATTTTATCTGGATCGTTATTGGATAGCAGCACTGTGACGAGATCATAAAGCTGAGCTGAAAGCCCTAAAAAGAAGAGTAACTTATTAGGAATTTTAGTCCGAATAGTTTCAAGATAAATGTCAGAACAAGACTCACTAATAACGACTGAAGGATATTTAATTTGACGCTCTGCATTCGACACTCTTTGCACGGCTGCATGAGTCGTTAGAGTTATTGCGGACGTAGTAGTCGTAGATGTACCGACTTTTTCAGTTGGTCTCACGGCCTGCTCAACAAGGCTAGTCCCCGTCACTACAACAGTCATCTCAGTTGTTGGGATCGTGAGCTGAATTTGAGCAACTGACGATTGAGCCTTTATGATAGTTCCTACCAGCAGCAAGAAATCAAGACCCTCATGATCGTCAGATATCCTAACAATAGTATAGTTGCATCAGTCTTAACGACTGGTCCTACAAGTATAAATTCCTTACGGTTAAGTAAAACTAATAAGTGAACAACTTTTACAAAAGAGCAAAATTCATACCGGCAGAGGAACCGGCCTCGATGATCGGTTCAACAGCCTCATGATGAGTTTGTTCTGACAACATATCGTCAAGAAGCATGTCGCCAGATCTCGAAGGATCTTGTATAGGATCAAATGAAGTTATGTTAACTACATCGTGAGAGACTTCTTCGTCATTTAAACCTTCCACCAAAATGTCTACAAAAAGGTCTAAGTGTTAAGACTTAAGATGAGAAGTTGGAAATTGATAATGAATGGGAATTAAAGTTACCTCCAGTAGTAATGGTAGGCTCTGCAATCTCGACGTCAGCGATCGCCTCTTGTAGCTTTTCTAAAAGAGCCAGAAGCATATAAGCAATTAGAGGAGGGATGAACTTTGAGTCGTTTAATACCCGAGATTACCACCTAAAAGGTAGTACTACCACCTAAAAGGTGTACTACCGGTAATAGGTGTACCTAGGCTAGCAATCACCGTGGATAAATCAGATCCTACAATGGTACCCTTGCCGGTTTTAGGGGCCACATCTGTTCCAGCACCCGCCATATCCTAACCCACGGCCTCATCTACTTGTGGCACGAAGCAAGATTCTCCGAAAAAGTTTTAAGCCGGGAGAAGGGGGGTGTACATCATTGCATCTTCATCATGACCCTCTAGAACATAAAATTTGCGAAGTTTAAAGCATAGTAGAGGAAGGGATTGAAAAGATGATAAGAGTCGTAACATTACCTTCCCCACTAATGAGCATATCGTCGGCCACCTCCATTTGAGAAACCTAAGGTTTAGCATGTCGCTTGATGGTCAACTTCAGAGCTTTTGTAGGTCGGGCTTCTTTAATATCCACAGGTCTGTCCTGTGCTGATGTGGCACGCGACTCAACTTGCAATCCTGCCTGAGTTGTAGCCCGAGATCGAGAACGAGTGATGAGGCTACTTCTATCCTCTTCCCCCTCGGAACCTACATCTGAAAGTTCAACCATCATTCTATTATAAGTAGGCAAAATTCTCCACTTCCTTTGAGCTTTAAGTCGGCGAGCTCGATCAGCGATCGATAAATCCCATAGCTCTTTATAAAAGGACTTAGACAAACCTACCACATGTTCCTCAAAGTCGCTGTTGACTTCCATAGCACCACCAGTAGGGGCTTGATCCTCTTCGAAAGTCTCCTCGTCAGAAGAGAATGATTCCTCTTCTATCTCCTCCATTTTCTGCTTGCCTTTGCTTGAGGGACCAGCGAGCTTATTGTCGCGTCTCCTTCATTCCTACACACTTTCTCGGACCATTCTCTCAGCAATACGTGATACAGCTTTAGCCATCAGCTCCTTAATTGACCTTAGAGGGATGGGTTCATTAGCAACCATAATCCATTTGTAACATAAATATGTGAGCTCTAAGTGGCGATCGGTATTCGGGAGACTAAACTTGGCACCGATACAGCCCGTCACATTCCACAGCCAAGCACAAGCACCGTCCACTAGTCCGCCACGAGTATGAAACCGTTGGTTCGGATTCCCAACATATAACTAGTCATATCCAAATTGACTGGCGAACCGGCACGGCAGATAAGGCTCTACATAGCAGCGCTCCTTTACTCGGAAAATGAGATGGCCTGGCCTTATGTTCATGAGCTATCTAAACTAGCCAACATCAAAAGCAGTCTGATCGGTTCCAGGCACTTCTACGTCGGTAGGCATCCCACCATATTTGCTGGCAAAGCGAGGGAGGCATGCATTGATCACCCAACCCTTCTGCATGTGCAAACTCTTCCTAACTTCCGAGAGGTCTCGAGCTTTCCATCTACACTCCTCAAGTAGTTGTAGAAAAGGGGTAGAGAGATCTGCATTAGTAGGAGGTGACATCAGATCAGGGTGATGAAGAACCAGCCACCCCATCAGATAGGTGTAAGGGAGCTCTACCTTCGCCGTAAGGATCTTCGTGGATGGGGTCTCGTCAGTTTGAGTAAAAGCTGTGACCACTTGACGAAGCCCACAATGGATGTCGGCAACCATTGCTAGCAAAAGAGATAAGTTCCTTCCGTAGGCATGCTGGACAGTGGGAAATAACACCTCTATCAGCAATGCATCCGAGGTCTGATACGGCACCATGCACTTCTTTAACCAAAGTGCAATATAACCGGCCAACAAAGTCTTGGGGTGGATGGATTTCTCCGCTTGCAACAAGAAAGTCTTGAACTTAGTCCCTACAGAAAATCTACCTTGGTCACTTGCAATGGTGTAAGATCGAGCATCATATTTTTCAGTCAACTTGTCGATCTCTGAAGGAGTCAGCGGTTTCAATTCACAAACATCTTCGTCGGTCTTCTCCAAATTCTTGAATAGGTAACCCAAGAATTGCTTCAAGCATATTTGAGGAAACTTCTTCCTCACAACCGAATTAGTTCAGGCTAAAGCAATCTGATAATGACAAGTGAGTTCCCATAACGTGTCGTATCGAGCGGGCTTAAGGATTTTTAATTGATGTAGCTCCTGGTTGGAGGGAAAATATTCCTGATATGGCATATCTCCCATTTGCAGTCCGGAGACTTTGTGCATCTCATGGAAGGATAGTCCCAATTCTTCGTTCCGGGTAAGAAATATGTTGGTATCTGGATTGTACAGCTCTATTAATCATGTGAAGTGGAGTGCATTCACCGGTAATCCGTATTGGGTAGCACGAATAGCTTCATATAATCTTATTAACTTTAATTCAGTACCCCATTAGTGGAGGACATAACCTATCATCCTACCCTACCATGATTTGTCTGAAGAATGAGACCAGCCATGGCACTTGTAATTTTTGACAGGTAGCTCTCGCCCTAGCTCAGCGAGGCGATTCTTCACTGTGCGAGCCACTATAGGTAGCTCCCCTTTAGGCGGGGCCTCCAATCCGGGGGGAGCCACTATAGGTAGCTCCCCTTTAGGCGGGTCCTCCAATCCCATCACACCTGGGTGTAATCCTATGATGTGCTTTCTACCACTGGAACCCGGGAGTGAATGGCTGGTAACGTATCCGTAACGAATGTTGGTGTGCTCTTCTGTCAGAGTCCACAGCATCTGTTGTGTCACTGCTTGCCCCCGCAATTCTGTTAACGAACGATGATGAGGGAATGGAGGAAGGTATAAGCAAGTCGTACCATCACTGTATAACCACCGCTCATCCCCGAGGGTTATGACGTTTGGATCCATTACGGAATCACCGAACATGTAATGTATCTTCCTTAAAGGATGAGCAGGATCCGTATCTTCAGCGAACGGCACGTCTGTAATTAACTGGCATGTGATGCGGTGACCCCCCCTCCCGTACTAACTTAGAGAATTTATCAGGGAGATCCAAAGCGAATTGAGAAGTGGGCGGAATCGACGTCGGGTTATCAACAGCAGTGTAATATCTACTCCTATGGCCATCTATCTCGAATTGAGAAAACGACATTGCAGGGTATTCAACTAAAACGAATAATGCGTATTTATTTAACGCAGTGATGAAGAAATATTAAGGCTACACAAGGCGTTGAACTCTTTTCACCAATCCGTGAGATAGAGTCACTTCCTTGTAATTAGCGAGATGATTTTAACTGTATCACGAACACTCAAGATAACGTACATTATCACATGAATAGTACGGTAACGTACCCTATCTTATGGAACGTAATACAACAAAAATCGCCCTATATTGCCATAAGACGCGTTTTGACCAAGCAAAACGTATCCGATAAGCATCCACCCCGACAAAGGAGGACATAAGCTCTTCCCAACTGCCTCACCAAGGAGAACAGAGCGGGGATGTAATATAGAAGCGTCCACCCTCACAAAGGAGGATATCAACTCTTCCTAACTGCCTCACCAAGGAGGACAAACCGGGGATGCGATATGTAATATGATATGATAAAAATTGAATTCATGAGCAGGAAATTATAAGGGCTTACCGGTGAAAGACAGACGCTCCCTCTTAGGTGACTGAGTAGCTGAGCGGCTCCTCGAGAAGCATGATCTCCTCGTCGACATGACTAATCTGCAATAAAGATAGGCAATTCAGTTAGATCAAGAATTGAGATACATAAATCAAAGCTTAAAAGGGAAATTGTGAATCTTTGACTGAAATTCTACAAAATGGAATTTTCCAATCAAAGGTCCAATTAAACCTGTACGACATTCTCAATTCAAGTTAAAGTGAAAGGAAAATCAAATATACAAGTCAAGCAAACTAGGCGCCTCATGCATAGCTCACATCCATAATCAAGCATGAAAATCCAAAGGAAAAATCAAGTTGAGGGTCGCAAAGTCTAACATAGGGTCTCGACCACGTCAACATGCTGGTTCACAAGCTCATAGAATCATCCGAAATTAGAACATGGATATTGACTTGAGTTTCAGAATCATACATACATGAGTATAAGCAAGAATTAAGTGATATCAAGTCACGTATGCAACCAAACATCCCAAGGGTTCAATGTTGACAGGAATTCAAAATTAAGTTTCATTCAAGCGTCAGTTCATATTCAAGCTTCAGTTCATCAATTTCAAGGCTAACAAAGCTCAAAGCTCGACAAATCAAGTTAAGGGGTTCAGTCCTTGATCAACACACAAGTTTGAAATTCTACCAAGGGTTATAGGAAATTTCGGTCAGATAAGAGTTCAGTCATATACAAGAGTTTGGTCATATGCAAGTTCGGATTCAATCCATTCGGCCATACATATTTCAAGAACTACAGATTTGAATTATTAATCATCAACCAAGAGTAAATTCGGCTATGCATAGATTTTCATCAACATCAACCTAAAGGAGGGTTCGGCCATGTACAGGTTCGAAGAGCTCAACAAAAGAAAATTTTTTGGCCACCATCAAAATCCAAGACCCAAATTTCGGTTTTTCTCCCAAGATTGAAGAGCTACGCTTCAATTATCAAGTCGTGCTCACAATCAAAACTAAGAAATTTGGCCACCACCTAACCCAATGCCAATTTCAGTTTTCCCCCAAAACTCAAGAACTAGGGTTTCAACTAACAATTGGAAACTCAAAGAATGCAACTAAAATAGAAAGCTTGAGTAGTGGAGCTTACCTGGAGACTAAGATAGATGAAGGATGAGCTTGGCCAAAAGAACCCCCAAACGCTTGAGCCCAAGATTGGCCGAAACCCTAGTTGAGAGTCCTCCCCTTTTGTCGAAATTGGAAGAAGAGAGGAAGAAGGAGATGAGGAATTTAAAGATGAGAATTTTGATTGAGTTTGGGATTCTTGGAGTGGAAGAATTTTTGGGGATTTAGAGTTTGGAGAAGAAAGAAAACCGAAACTAGAAGAGAGGTGAAGAAGAAACCAAAAAAAATAGAAACAGAGAGAAGAAAAAGTCGGGATTTTAATCCCCAATGATGCACCCAACCCGCGTTCTAGCGGGTCAGATTGTTGCCCGACCCGTGAGCACGCGGGTTGGATCGATCTGACCCGTGTTTGCGCGGGTCGGATCGATCTGACCCGCGTTCGTGCGGGTCAGGTATGATTCGACAGTCTTTTTCATATTGTCGGGTAGCTTCGCGGTATTTTCACCCACTTTTGAGATACTCGAGACCCACGTATACTCAAATAGGTATACGAGTCTAAACTGTTTCTCACTTTTGACAAGAAGTTCCTGGAGAATATTACGCGTAATAATTCTTAAAGATAACCCGGCAACCTCCGACGGGCATATGAGGTTAAACTAATTCCCGAAACTCCCAGGAGTATACGAGTATAAACTGGTCTTACTCAGGTCAACGTGAAACCCTAGGGTCAACGCTGGTCAACGCGTAGCCCCAGGTCAACACCAGTCAACGTGTTACGATGAAGGTCAACGCTGAGCGATACGAAACCCTAAGGTCAACGTGTAGCCCCAGGTCAACACCAATGCGTAACCCTAGGTTAACGCCGGTCAATGCGTAACCCTAGGTCAACGCCGGTCAATGCGTTGCGATGAGAGTCAACGCCAATCGATACAAAACCCTAAGGTCAACGTCAGTCAACGCGTAGCCCTGGGTCAACGCCGGTCAACGCGTTGCGATAAGAGTCGACGCCAATCTATATAAAACCCTAAGGCCAACGTCGGTCAACGCATAGCCCTAGGTCAACGTCGATTAACGTATTACGATGAGAGTCAACGCCAATCGATACAAAACCCTAAGGTCAACGCCGATCAATGTGTTGTAACGCAGATAATTAGTTCAAAGTCAACTCAATGACACGAGCCAAAATCAACTCATCAGTTTCGATTCGAGACTTCGATAACGGTCATACGATAAACGCAGCACCAAAAGAATTTTAGCTATTCGACAAAATACAGAATAGACTGGAGTATGGAGAAGTTAAGAACTAAAACCAGTTGTAGGTCCTTTAACACCGATTAAATGTGGGGGTCTATCATATTCAAAGCATTTCAGACTCCTCTATACAAGAATAAGGCTGAAACACTTTGGAGGGGGGTGTCTGTAGGCGTCTAAAATTGCCTATGAGAGCCCGCACACAACGAAGAGTTGACGCGTTATGGAGGATTACCCAATCAGCTCGCACGCGTCGGTCAACACGGGCGTGACAATCAGCCCGCGCGCGTCGGTCAACATGCGCGTGTCAATAAGCTCGCGCGTGTCGGTCAACACGCGCGCGTCGATCAACACGTACGTGTCGATCAACACGTGCGTGTCGATCAACACGTGCGTGTCAATCAGCTCGCGTGCGTCGGGCAACACGCGCACGTCAAACAATACGCGCGCGTCGGTCAATACGCGCACGTCAATCAACCCGCACGCGTCAGTCAACGCGCGCACGTCAATCTGCTCGCGTGTCAAGCAGCCCCTCGGCGAAGCGCGCAAGCCGACGAGTCCAACAAATACACAAAACGGTGAAAATACAGGACTGTGAAAGTTAGGGAACACCGAAAGATGAAAATAGGCCTGAATCTGCGTGGGAGGCGGGTCACCATCTGGTGACCACACGCGCACGTGGTCACCAAGAGGTGACCTGCGTGGTCGCGGGTCACAACCCATGGGGTGACGCCGCGGCCCACGTGTGTCACTAGGGCCCGTCACGTAGTCCACTTCTGAAAATGCGTTTTCGACGATTTTAAAACGGTTTTCATAGGATTTATCGGTTCTAGGGATTTTAAACTGACTTGATATCATCCACAAACGTGGTTAGGCCGTTATTGACTAAAGATAAGGCCAAATCACTCATTTTTATCCAAATACCCGCATCCGAGGCCTATAAATATAAGCATAATGCCTCCATTTTACAGATCTGGAATTTTATCAAGAGGACGAGGTGCTGCTGGATTGAGGAGTCGAAGAGCACAAAATTTCAGCGAAGGTTAGCGAGATCCCAGCGAACTTCAACATAAAGAGGAAGATTTTCGAAGGATCCACGCCCGTATTATCCCCCGTCCGTTCCTTGAGATTAGGCTTTGTCTTAATCTCGAGAAGAGCTACTGATTTCGCTTGGTCGATTTCAACGCTTCAAGCGAATATTTCCTTGGTGAAGTAGGAGCTCTGTCAATTTTCCGACAACCGGATCTGATTCGCGGTCGTCCACGGATATCGACGTCCCCGGCACATGAGAAGACACCCACGAAAGCATGAGTTGATAAACAGTTTTTGTGTTTAGTTTTAAGAGAGTTGTAATCTTTATTTTCGTTAGTTGAATTTATTTTTAAACGATTGAAGTTTTAATGAAATCGATAATGAAGGCGACTTTCGACGAAAACATCTAGGTTGCATATATTCCCAAGATATCTATATTCGCTCATGCCAAACATCGTTCTAAGGGTGTATTTGGCAATCCCGTGAAAAATTGAGTGAAGATCAGTGTTGGCCCAATTTTATCCTAAACCAGTTCAAAGTTAAACCAATGGGAGGGTGGCCAACAAAAAACTTGCTTAAAGGCCCTTTTTTGACTTGACAAAAGTTGAGTTAGCTCCGGCCTAGTTTTTCCGAAACATGATTTTACTAAAACTGCGGCGAGGATCAATCCTAGCCCTATTTTATGTTGTTGTCAAACACATCTTAAGGACAAAATATATGTAATAATAAACTGAAACCCTACCTGATGAAAAAAAACTCAGCACTGCAAGCTATGGAGCTATTTTTGGCCATTTATTTCTCAAGTTGACATGATCGATCACCTAACTGTCAAAAGCCCAAAAAGTAATGTAGACTGGATAATTAAGTAGCTATCACTTGTTTTGGAATGTAGCTTTCTCGATTCCAGGCAACTTGTGCTAGCCGACCTGCCTCCTATGCACTGAAAACCTCAGTGCTAGTCTGATAAAGTGATCAGCATGCAGATGCCAAATGTTTGGCACTAAAAATGACACAATTTTATTAGCTAAGGTCCAAATTTTGAGTTGCCTATCTTTCATTTCCAAACTTTATTATATAAATCCAGAGGGTGACCACTAAGTTACTGTTTAGTTGGCAGCATATACAGTCAAAACCGTGGAGAAAATATTTGAGCCGAAACTTCCAGCTCAAAGATATCCAGAAATCTTTTCTAGAGGAAAGAACACTTTATTTAATCCGATGGGAATATGTACACTGAGGCAATGGTATAAATAGAAATATGCATTTGTGTATACGTAGCGATAGATAACAAAGCCATAACTATACTAGATGTGAAACACGTACTTTTCCCAGAAATCCATCAAAAATCTAAAAGAAAAAGGTGATTAGGAAAGGCAAAATCTTTTAATAGAGGTTTATGTTGTAGTATGATATGAAGCCTTCTTTTGCTATCATTTTAAGCCTACGGGCTAGCTTTTACAATGGAGTGGAAAGAAAAATGTTTTGTGGCTTATATGAATGATCTAATAAAACCTCAAAAAATGTGGACAATAGTAGCTAGTATTTCACTAAATAAGTCTGACAGCAGAAATCTCGCAGGGATTCCTAGTATGCAGCATGAAATTGGGATGCATCCAGTATTGTGATGGGACAAGAAGACGGAGATTTTTTATTTGAATAATAATTGTACAATTTCCCTATTTGTACTAGTTGCGAAAAGATTGAGCTAACCGGATAAGTCACTGTTGCTGCAAATTTGGGAAGAATTGAGAGAGATTCTGTATGATCTGGCTTCCTTTAATTTGTAGGTAACTTTTGCTTCAAGGATGAGAATTGTGTGGCTAATGTGTGCGTTTGAAACCTTAAAATTTCACAATTCATATTCTAACATGTCCGTAAATTAAGTACCCATTTTAATGGGCTGAAGCCTTAAATCAGAACGTGTTACTTCTTTTTACCTCCATTTTAAATTTATCACTAATGGGAATCAAATCTGGGTTTGCTCTAATAAAATTTCAAATGGCTTTATTACTGTATCGGAACTTTAAAGTTATAGTGAGTGTTAAGGATTATAACTTTATACTCCGACAAGTTATACGTAAGATACATGTTTATATGAATTAGAGGAATATTGTATAATTATGAGATGCGTTAGAGAAAAGAGAAAGACATAATATTAGTCCATGTAACATATTGTAGTTTCTCTACAATTAAAAATAGAGTAAATTCAAAATTGTCTGCGTGTTATTGCTTGTCGAACGTCTCAAAACTTTTATATTATAAACTCTGACTCGCAATTTCAGATATCTACTCCTAGAGGGGTCCTACAAAATTAATTCATTTTTGAAAAATTAGACCATTTAATAAAAAAGGGATAATTTTCTTTAAATCTCAAACAATAACAAAAGAATTATATTGCTAAGATCTGCCATGATTTCGAATTTTGATTGCTGAATAAAATATATCAAAGCGTACACTCGACACAAAGGGTTTGTACAGTAGATGCAATGTATTTAGGTGTCTTTCAGCATATATATACTAGATTTGTACGCATCGTAGCCAAAAAAAAAGTTTCTCTTCAGCATAACAAAGTCATATTATATAAGAGCTATTTTTTACTAGGATATACATTAAAATAAAATTTTAAAAATTTAAAAACTCACTAGAGGATGACACCTCATCTTCCTTCAACTCTAAATTTTTTTGATCATATCATCTAATTCGTTCATTTAAATTGCTATTATTTCCCAACCTTTAATTCAAATAAATATATTTATATATAAAAAAAATCAATTTATAATTAATTACCATATCTTTGGCAATATCTTTAGTAACTAATTCAAATAAAAAAAATCAAAGCTCCTCATTTAAGCGTTTCTTTTCAATATGAAAAAAATTATACATTTTGGTTTTCTTAAAAAAACTAAAAAAAATCTATTTATCCCGAAATTCCATTTATTTTTCCGGTCACTTTTCCTATCTCAATTTTTTTACATTTTAGCTTTTCTGTCTCCATATTTTTAAGTACTCCGTATTATTATTCCGATCTCCAATAAATAAATCAGGTAATTAATCTAGCATTATCCAATATTTATCTTTTTTTTAATTATTTTCAATTTTTTTGCTTTTCAGATTGTTGATTTTTAATTCCTACTCTGAATTATTATTTCGATCTCTGAAAAATACATCAGATAATCAATCTAACACCATCCAATATTTATGTTATTTTAAATTGTGTATTGATTTTTTGATTTTACTTATTTTCTAATTTTTTATATTTTAGATTGTCGATTTTGAATTCCTATATAATTTTATCTTTAGCCTATGGTTCATTATTTGCTTGGAGAAGAATAATCCAGGTATTTCATCTACGCCCCTTGAATATAAAATTTATTTAATTTTGTATAGTATTTATTGATGCTTGATATCAAACATCCAATTAATCTAAAAGAGGATGGTTACGGGGTGATGAAGGATGATGGAGGGCCCATTCCCTTCTTCGACTTTATGCCTAGTTCTTGCATCAGGGCATGATGTTCGCACTGCATAGATAGAAAGAACTCGTGATAGGATGGGGACCGGTTCCTCCGTAGTTCCTCCGACGATCAAGTCAGTTGATGAACGTGAGCTTGAGTGGAGTTTAGTACTATGTGTTCTTATGCTATGTGCATTAGAGATAATCATGTCTCAATTTAGACCAGGAGAAAGATTTAAATTGCTCCGAGAATTGTTTGTTAGGTTAGATCAAGTTACCTTTCCTTTTCTTTTCTCTCGGTCCCCTCTCCCCCCCTTCTTCTAATGGTGAACAGTCTCCATATATAGAGTGGATGTCCATGACAAACTGGTTATTTTGGCCATGCAGAATAGCGGTGACAAAGAGTAAGCTGGAAGGTGAGTCATCTTTTGCTCTACAGGTGTCGGCTGACGACTGGAAAGGAAGTCATTTCAGCCTGGGGAGATGGTGTCTCCGCGATATCCGGGAAGTGACTTGTAAGTTGTGGCAGAAGTCACGTAAGCATACTGAGTCGTCCCTCGCTTTATAGATGTCGACTACTGACTGGAGGGGAAGTCATTTCCTTATAGGAGAGAGTGTCTCCATATTTTCTGGGAAGTGTTTGAGCTGACAAGTCATGGAGACTTGTCAGGCCAAAATCTGGATAAGGCTTGTCCGAGGTGGACTGAGATGTCGACATGTGCTCTGGGGGAGAGGCTTGAGGCTGTGGTTGAGTTCTCAACTTAGTTAACAGCAGAGAATGTCCCTCCAGTATTTTTTGGGAAATACCCAGTGAGTGATCGAGTGCCCTAAATAGGGTCGTCCTTGATAATAGGATCGACCGGCACCGTCTTTCGCGTTGACTTAGGAGTGTCGGCCTACCCAACTGGTTGAAATGTTGTGTTATCTCAGCTAATAAACATCTCTTGAGTCGATATAAAGATGTTGACTCGTCAGGGAGGTAAGGATCTCTCATACCGACTAGCATCGCCTCTTGTGTTGACACCAGAGTGTCGGCTTAATGAGCTGATAGGGCCGAGGCCTTTGTAATTGTGTCTTGGGTTTATTCCTGATAAGGTACCCATGCCTTACAATTTAGCCATGATTGTCAAGTTGTTCTAGAGGATTCGACCATATGTTGTGCCTTGGGCTTACCTTGATAAAGAACCAAGGGCTTGTTTATCTGACTGAGGAGTTGTTGTGCCTTGGGTTTACCCTGAAGAGGTACCAAGGGCTTGGAAATCTAACTCGGAAGTCAAACATCTAGGCTCGAGAGAGTTGACTAGGTCTTTCCTTACCCCAAGGCCGAGAGGTGACTATGTGAGTCGACCAAAGGGTTGTGCTTGTTTCTCTTAGGACTCTTATCGTATCATTTTACCAATCTTTGTATCTTGGGGGAGTGAACACCATAACAGTTAGCCCCTTTCACTCAGAGTTGGCTTTTAGTCGACTCCGAGAGAAAATAAAATATGCTCTGATTAATGCAGGCCTACTGAGGATGAGAAGCTGAGAAGTCATTGTCTTAGAGATGTGGTTTGTACCAATTGGACACCCATTGTTAACTCCACTATTCGTGGCTGACATCACCAAAGGATCTAGAATGTCTTTTTGAGAGATGATGTCTCATGGATAGAAGGGAGGATCTTCCACTTTTTTAGTATTAGGACGTGGGGCATTAAATGAGGGTGGCGTTTCGTGTTTTGAGTAAAACCGCTTCAGATTCCGATGTGAATCTAGCCTGGTTGCTTCGAAAATTGCCTTGTCTTTTGAAATCCCTCTATAATCTTCTTTAAAAGCTTATAAATATCTCTTTGATGGTAAGATAGTTCTTTTATGAACCTTTGCTCTGGAAAAATTCCCGATATTCCTCTAAGCTTTTTCTAAGAAAAAATCTTTCATGGCTTCCCAAGCTTCAAACTCTGGTCATAGTGAGGAGAGACTCGCTACTCTTTTCCTTATCTGCTCGAAGGTCCATATGGAAAATCTGGTGGGATTGTATAATCAATACAATATCCCTCGGACTCTCACATTGGCGGCACCAGAGATGAGCGAGCCAGTGTATTGCCATGGCGAGGGTCCCTCGGACTCTCACATTGGCGGCACCAGAGATGAGCGAGCCAGTGTATTGCCATGGCGAGGGTCGAGTGCCACTATACTTGGCCCACATAGAGCATTATTTACGGTTGCCCTTGCACTCTTTCGTTAAGGAGGTGCACGCTGCTCTAAAAATCTCCTCTTCCTAATTCTATCCGAACACAGTAGGAGTTCTGATGGCTTTCATCATCATTTACCACCGTGTTAGAGTCCAACCAAGCTTGAGATTGCTTGGGCATTTGATTAGCGTGGGGTCTGCTGAGAAGGACCCGCATTATTCTTTCCACTATCGTGGAGAGTTCGAGCTTGTTTTTAATTATTTGGAGTTGGATGAGGGCTGGAGGAAGCGATTCGTGTAGGTCTATGGCGGCGATAGCGTCTTCGCCTACTCGGACTGGTCGGAGGTGAATGAAGACGCTTTGAGGCCAGTTACACTTAGTGATTCCGATATGAGGGATCTGGAAAAGATCTATTCTTACATCGGGCCATGAGAGAGTAATGCTCTATTTGTTGATGTGTCTCTCTAAACGATGAGCATGTCCATGATCTTATCCTCCACTGGCTTCCAGGTAAAGATGAGCCCCGTTCCTCTGTCACTAGATAATCATAAGAGGAATACAGGAGTCGGGGGGAGCTCCACCGCTAGGCCCTATAAGAAGCCGAAGGGGGTTTTCAAGAGCTGAGGAGGTGGCTGTCTTGATGCCTCAAGCAGCTAACATTATCTCTGAATTGAGAGGAAGAACAAGGGATGAGAGGTGACATTCAGTTAGACTAGTTGAGACGGGTTAGCTGATAACTCAGCTTAACCGCTTAGAAAATACAGGGCTGATAGACGAGTCTTCTCCTGACAGAGAGACTACGGCCCCAATGGTCGATGAGGATGTTGTCGGTCCCAACATTAATCTTGAGGTTGTTGACCCTATAGTTTTGATGATGATTTGACAAACAATTTATTACTAATAAGTTTTCTAGTGTTTTGTGTTTATGTTCTTTTTTTCAGGTATTTCAACACCCGTTAATCAAGCGTTAAAGATTTAAGTTCATTTGCGTGGATTTACCTAGGTATATGTTTAGTTTACTTACATATATAGTATGATTATATCTAAGCTCAATATATATACACTTAACACAATTTTTGACGTTTTCTATCATATAGATGATTTTTCATTAAACGTTGTTAAAATACTTTATCTCATGTTTACAGCTCCTTCATACTTCACTATATACATATATTATATGCACAATATATATATATATGAATATTTACAAGTCCTATATCAAAGTTCACTTTCATAAAAATTACAGGTTTTCTAAGCATTCTTCAAAAACAGGTAGTTTTCACAAACGAAATTTGTTTTTTCAAAAATTCCTTTTCAAACATGTTCATTTTATCATTTAGAAACTTTCCCCAAAGTTTCACTATTTTTGGATGTGATTTGATATTTTTAACGAATTTTCAAAACTGCCCAAAACCAGTCATTTTTGTATATCAGATTTCTGTCGACCGGTACGGTCGACCGACAGTGGTTCTTTTTCATAGCATTGTTCCAGAGAGCCTTCCGGTCGACCGGACCGGTCGACCGACGAATTGTCAGAATGAGCCTAACGGCTAGTTTTTCAAATGAACTTTTTGGTCTTTTACTTATTTCTAGCTGTTGTATTGGGGTGCTATATATACTCCATTACTGCTCTTCCTCTCCATCAACCAAAAAATCCAGGTTTGTTGTTTGACAAGTTATTAATCGCGTTTAAGAGCTGTTTAAGAGTTGTTTCATTAATCTGTTTTCAAGAGAAGTTTTTCTACAACAAGAAGTGGCCTTCAAACCCTATTGGAACCATCATTTCCAATCTGTTTTCAAGAGAAGTTTTTCTACAACAAGAAGTGGCCTTCAAACCCTATTGGAACCATCATTTCTTCAGCTCTTCTTGTTCATTGAGAAGTTTTCTAAACTCTTTCCTATATAGCTTATTATTTCACTTTCATTTGATTAAGCTATATTCATTGAGTTAATTTTTATTGAGTTTCATTCACTTTATCACACACACTTATTGAGCTTGATATTCTCATATTATATATTGTGGGTTGTAGTGTGGGATTTAGTGAGTGTGAGCTTTATTGTGTTCTCACTTGTTAATTGAGAACAAATCATTGTATTGAACCTTTATTTGTGAGATTCACTTGTAACACACTTGTACACTGGGAGAAGTGTGAAGAGAGAGAGACGGGGTCAAATCCAATAGGAGTGGCGTCGATTGACGAACCTAGGGAGAGGTTGTAATCGAGCACTTGAGGAGGAGGACACGGGCTAAGTTCCTACACTTAGTGTGTAAAGTGTGATTGTTGAGTGATTGTGTAGTGTGAGAGTTTTCGGTGAACTTGTAAACCGAGTGTGTAGAAGTTCCGGCTTCCAAACCTGATTGTGATAGTGGATATCTCCTCGAGGTGAGGAGCGGGGACGTAGGTCGTGGGGACCGAACCTCGTGAACATATCGTGTGTTTGTGTTTTTGGTTGGCGTACATATTATTCATCTTTATTGCTCATTTTCATATCATATTTATTCTTGTAAGAAAAAATTGATCAACATAACTTTTAATTGCTATTAATTGGGATTAGATTAGCATAAGACCCTAATCACCCCCCCCTCTAGGGTCTAACAGAGGCATCCCATCATCCTGGCAAGGAGCCGATTGGGATGGACGATGACGTCGAGGGGAGACCTGAAACTTCGTCAGACCAAATAGAGAATGGTGCTAATAGGAGGATTTTGGTGGATATGCCAAGTGTTGGTATACACCAAGCTCTCCAAGTTTGTCTAGCTCGGGAGACTTTGCTACACGCCCTGTTCAATCGACTTGAGCTTTCCCTGATTTTCCCTATGCTCAATGGCGTGTTAGGTTCAAACTTTTCGTTCAATCTAATCAATTTGATTTATGGGAAATTATTGAGAATGCCTATGTTGTTCCCATTTTGGAAAAATCAAAATGGTGTGACAATGACAAAAGATTGTTTAACATGAATAAGCTTTGAGATGGATTATCTACAAGCAGAGGCCGAGTCCGAGAAGCGTCATAGAACGACAGCTGAGGTAGAAACTCGAACAAGTTGTCTGTCTCTCGAAAAGACGAGAGGGGACTTTGAAGAGCTGCAATCAAAGCTTTAGGCGTCCATGATCCTTATTGAGAAATTAGAGGACCGACTAGCTCATCTGGATTCGGAGCAGCATAAAAAGAAGATGGTCGATGACTGATGTCATAGCCCTATAGGAGAGGCTGAAGTAGCTTTAGCATGTAAAGCTGGGGTTAATTACTTTGCCTCTTTAGTACCTCACAACTCTCATCCGACCCCAGGTCACTTCTATCCTTCCTGCGTCTCCTGTTGTCCTGATTTGCTGAAAGATATTGAGAAAATTGGAGGCGGGTTAGATTTGTCAGCGAATGACGATGAGGTCGAGCTTGTCACTGGGGCCCCTAGGGAGTCTTCTGCAATTGCCGCTACCAGGAGTCCGTCAAGTCCGACTCCTGAGTCTGGTCAAGAGCTTTGACGACCTGCTTGTTTCTCTTCTCTTTCTTTCTCTTTTTGTAAAGAAGTTTTTAATGAAGTTTACTCTTATTGAATAAAAATTAACTTTTGTCTTCATTCTTGAGCTTGCCTTCATTGTTTGCATTCTTTTAGTTTGTAGCTTTGTTTTCATCTTAGGCTTGTGAACACCTTTTTGACAGAATGGCAACCCTGAGGTTGGGTGCCTAGGTCTTATGGAGGTGCCTAGGTCTTCATAATTCTCGTATGGTGGAGTAGCAACTTTGAGAGTCGACCATAGGGTTGTGCCTTGGGCTTACCTTGACAAAGAACCAAGGACTTATTTATCCGACTAAGGAGTCGTTGTACCTTGGGTTTACCTAAAAGAGGTACCAAGGGCTTGATATTTGACTGAGGAGTCGTTGTGCCTTAGGTTTACCCCGAAGAGGTACCAAGGGCTTGATATTCGACTGAGGAGTCGTTGTGCCTTGGGCTTACCTTGATAAAGATCCAAGGGCTTGATTATCCGACTAAAGAGTTGTTGTGCCTTGGGTTTACCCTGAAGAGGTACCAAGGGCTTGTCCATGTTGATCGATGAGAGCCAGAGGAATCGACCATATATTGTGCCTTGGGCTTACCTTGATAAAGAGCCAAGGGCTTGTTTATCCGACTGAGGAGTCGTTGTGCCTTGGGTTTATCCTGAAAAGGTACCAAGGGCTTGATATTCGACTGAGGATTCATTGTGCCTTGGGTTTACCCTGAAGAGGTACCAAGGGCTTAATGTTCGACTGAGTAGTCATTGTACCTTAGGCTTACTTTGATAAAGAGCTAAGGGCTTGATTATCCGACTGAGGAGTCGTTGCACCTTAGGTTTACCCTAAAGAGGTACCAAGGGCTTGTCCATGATTATCGATGAGAGCTGGAGGAATCGACCATATGTTGTGCCTTGGGCTTACCTTGATAAAGAGCCAAGGGCTTGTTTATCCGACTGAGGAGTCGTTGTGCCTTGGATTTATCCTGAAAATGTACTAAGGGCTTGATATTCGAATGAGGAGTCATTGTTCCTTAGGTTTACCCTGAAGAGGTACCAAGGGCTTGTCCATGATAATCGATGAGAGCTTGAGAAATTGACCATATATTGTGCCTTGGGCTTACCTTGATAAAGAACCAAGGGCTTGTTTATCTGACTGAGGAGTCGTTGTGTCTTAGGTTTTTCCTAAAAATGTACCAAGGGCTTGTCCATGATGATCAATGAGAGCCGGAAGAATCGACCATATGTTGTGCCTTGGGCTTACCTTGATAAAGAGCTAAAGGCTTGTTTATTCGATTGAGGAGTCGTTGTGCCTTGGGTTTATCCTAAAAAGGTACCAAGGGCTTATCTATGATGATTGATGAGAGCTGGAGGAATTGACCATATGTTGTGCCTTGGGCTTATCTTGATAAAGAGCCAAGAGTTTGTTTATCCGACTGAGGAGTCATTATGCCTTGGGTTTACTCTGAAAAGGTACCAAGGGCTTGTCCATGATGATTGATGAGAACCGGAGGAATCGACCATATGTTATGCCTTGGGTTTACCTTAATAAAGAGCCAATGGCTTGTTTATTCGACTGAGGAGTCATTGTGCCTTGGGTTTGCCCTGAACAGATACCAAGGTCTTGATATTCGACTAAAAAGTCATTGTGCCTTGGGTTTACCCTGAAGAGGTACCAAGGTCTTGATATTCAACTAAGAAGTCATTGTGCCTTAGGTTTATCCTGAAGAGGTACCAAGGTCTTGATATGACTGAGGAGTCATTTGCCTAGAACTCTTGAGAGTTGACTAGGTCTTTTCTTCCCCTAAGGCCGAGAGATGATTGTGGAAGTCGGCCAATGGATTATGCCTTAGGTTTATTCCTGATGAGGTACTAACAGTTTGTCGGGGGAACCTAGGTTTTACATGACACCTAGGTCTTTGGCCATAGTGAAGCCTCGGCCCCTGCGAGATCAAAGTTAATTCATATTGAAAAATATTCATTATTTCTGTATTTTACATCATCGTGAAAAATATCCTTCTACAAGCATCTGATGCTCAAAAGGAGATTGAACAACTTGTGATCTAGCTTTGGCTCTGTTTGCGGTGAAAGTTGATTTCTTTATTGCTGAATCTATTACACGTTTATCGATTACATATTCAAAGTAAAATTAGTCTTTTTATAAGACTTTCTTATACAATGAAAAAAATACAACTCTCTTCAAACAAACGCAATGGGTGTTTATCGCCCGCTGCTTGCGTGGGATCTTGGCCTGTGTTTTGGAGCCGAGACACCCCCCTAGGGGGTGTCCTCAACCAGCCCCTACCCCCCCTTTGTTTTCCTATAAATAGGCCCCTAGGGCCTCCATTCTCTTGGCCTTGGTTTTGGGAGAGGAATTTCAGATCTAGAGCTCTAGCCTTTGAGATCTGAAATTCCAGAGAGGAGCGGCGAAGCCCTGCCGGAGGAAGGAGTCGGGGTTTTCTAAGAGAGCGGCGAAGCCCTGCCGGATCGAGGAGTGAGCGAGCCTTCTGCAGCAAAGGAGCCTCCTTCTTCATTCCCCTTTCTATTTTCCTTAGTGTTGCCCCTTAGCGGTGATACTAAGTAGAGCGAATATCTCGATTATCCGAGATAGGAGCTGTAAACTTCTAGATCTCACGCAGATCGACGAAGTTCAGAGTTTCTAAAATCCCCCCGCGGATAGACGAAACTCTGCCCGATTTTCTCGGACCAGATCTGAGTGCCCCGGTGGTCCACGGATATCAACATCCCCGTCACAGGCAAAAGACCCACGCAAGCAAGAGATGACAAACAGATCTTGCGTTTGTTTGAAAAGAGTTGTATTTCTTTTGTTTTCATTGTGTACCGGTCTTATAAAAAGGCTATCTTTTTATTTCATTGTAACGATTGAAGTTGTAATGAATGCAGCAATGAATACAGCAACTTTTTCCGCAAACAAGCTGGCGACCACAGTGGGAGCCAACGGCATCGCAACCGACGCCGTCGTGACGCAACCAGCACTCAAGATCGGGGTGAATGAAGAACACGAGCTCGATCAACAACGGTTCAAAGAAGGCCTCTCTTCCTCCTCCTCCAGATCCGCCTCTCCAAACGGGTACAGAAAGGTAACCTCTTTCATAAATGATTGCAGGTCCTTCGGTTCAAAAATCCAAGACCCCGTTGCCGCCTCTGCACTTGCACCACGCGACGTCCCCACGTCGTCCAAAATGGTCGAGATCGCAGATCCGGACTCCTCTTCCGCCGAGGAGATGGCTTCTGAAGACGCTCCCGCAGTGTCAAAGAGAACACGACAAAGACGACGTCAACGTCTTGCTCGTCAGCTGGCCGAGGCTTTGGAGCCAATGGATGGGATCCGCTATAACGTGGATCTAAAATCCAGGCAACGCCAGGAGCAACCACGGCAAACAACCAGCCCCTCCTCCGAAGCAGAAACAAACAAATGGGTTCATGTCAAAAGAACCCGTTCTACTCTCGAGGAGCGAATCCAGAAGCGCCGCACCTTGCGTGCGCATGCCCGAGCCCTGGTCCAAAAAGCACGAGAAATGCTAAAGGGAGAGGCCGTTAAGAGATCGCCGAGATCCGAACTAGTTTGGATGCCGAAGGCCAAATCAACGCCTAAGGTAAAAGCAGGTAATATTGCTCTCCAACCTTCATCAATTTCAGATCTCGAACCTCTGGAAAAGCCCCACCGCAGCGCGGATTTCCCCAAGTTCAAGAATCCTCTGAAGGATCGTATCGGTGCTCTACCCGAGAATCGAGGAAAAGCACTTGTCAAAGGGAGCTGGAGATCGCTGAAGGAGGTTCCTCCTAACAAATCGATCTCTGCAACAACCAGCTCGGCGGTGCGTGCAAAGGACCAAGAGCCCGTTAAGGTTTCACCCTCACAAAGGTGTGATTCCAAACGTGCGACTCTTGCAGAGGCCAACAAGGCAATGAACACTCAGAAGAAGATGCGTTCGATAAACGAACGCGTTATACCTGAGAACCCATGTGAGCAGCCGATAGGTTACTCCGACGGCAACGTCAGTGAGTTGTACTATCAGGCTGGGGGTGCGGATGAATCTCGAAAGAGAAACACCCGGGAAGCGGATTCTCACTGTCCGTGTACCAAATTTATCAGGGCAGTATTATCAACCTGTAACTGCCCCAAGACCGCTCCACAGAGGGTCTCGATATTCGAGGGAATTTCCGATGGGATAACGAAGCCCAAATCAAACTCCCACCAAGGAGGATCGGTTGATCGAGATGATGAACTCCTAGAAGTTACCATCAACACGGTCAACAAGGGAAAATCTCCAATTGTTCCAAATGATTCTGACCCTAATTTCTCTCCAAGAAGCAGAGTCAATTCGGGAACGGCTCAGCTTCAGATAGAAGCTGTCGGATATGACAATTCCCGTGGGATCCATGAAGGAGTCTATTCTGATGATGAACTCTCGGATTCCTATTCCGCTCTTGCTTCGGATGATACAACGTCTAGTGTAGGGCAAGCTCGAGAGGTGCTCATGGTCAACACCGAACAGATAGACAAAATCATTGAAGAGGCCCTGGCTAAGCAGAAGGAAATCTTCAAGTTCGAAATGGAAATGGCTATGCAAGAGATGAGACAAATGCACGACCAACAAATCCGAGCTTTGTCAAATCATCTAGTGGAATCCAGCCATCGCACCCAGAACGCCGCAGTTGGCAGCAATCCGGAGGTGGTTGAAATCGTCATGGCCGACGCACCGCCCAAGAATACTGGGGGTGGACCCACCAGTGATGATAACACTGGGGGTGGCCGTATTATTCCTCTCGACGATTGTCCAAAACAGGATATAGATCAGGACGAAAAGATGAAGGAGCTCGAAAGAAAAATCGACGCCCTGATGTCTGTTCGGGAAGTGAAGAGGACCGGCATTCCGTGTCCTTACCCGAAAGGGTGGGATTCGATCCCGTATCCGGCAAAGTTCAACCTAATCAACTTCACGCCGTTCAACGGGAAGGGCTCGCCCACTCAGCATCTGATCTACTTCAAGTCCCACTTGGGAGTAATCTCGGGCAACGAGCCTTTGATGGTTCGGTCATTCGTTGGCACCCTTCGCGGGCCTGCCTTCGATTGGTACCGCCGTCTCAAGCCCGGAAGCATCAACAGCTGGGAGGACTTGGAAGGCATGTTTCTCGCCCATTTCTTCGATGATGACACCGAGTTTCCCGCCAGGACACTCTTCGACGAGAAACAAAAAGGCGGAGAGTCGGTGGATACCTTCATCAAACGCTTCCGCAATCAGGCAATGAACTGCAGGGATCCCGTCACGGAGGAATTCCTCTTGCAGACTTGTCAGAACAACTTGTCCATTAACATCTTGGACGTGATGGGAATAGAGCCGCTCAATACCTGGAAAGAGTTGAAGGCTCGAGGAGAACAGGCTGAACGCTTCATCAGAAGGCGGAAGGTCGAGGGAAACCAACCGATGGTTAATCCTCTGGATTCGGATCTCGTACCTCATGATGAAGGGGACACACCTGCAGCTGTTATTGACGATAATCAAACGTCACAACAGCAGTCCTGGGAACAACAGGAGAATTCGGACGAGGAGCTCCAAAACGAGTACTCGTTCAAAGACGAAGACGTTCCAGCTATCTTCGAGACCCTTCTCGAAAACAACAAAATCAAGCTCCCGCCCATCACGCATCAAGAGGAAGATGGCGATTCTGCGGACCCAACGTACTGCGAATACCACAGAAGGATCCTTCATCCCACCAAGGATTGCTTTGCTCTCAAGAATAGCATCCAGACCTTGGTTGAAGCCGGCGTTATAACGCTAGGGTAAGCCGATTGAAAACGGCAAAACTCCAAAGAGTACAAGAGTATAAACTGTTCCAACGTACTGCGAATACCACAGAAGGATCCTCCATCCCACCAAGGATTGCTTTGCTCTCAAGAATAGCATCCAGACCTTGGTTGAAGCCGGCGTTATAACGCTAGGGTAAGCCAATTGAAAACGGAATAAACTGCTTCTTACACTCCGAAGAGTATACGAGTATAAACTGCTTCTCAATCCTCCGACCGGTATAAGAGGTTAAACTGCTCCCTGATACTCCAATAGGTATATGAGTCTAAACTATTTCCTACCATTGACGGGAAGTTCCTGGAGGATATTACGCTAATATTCTTAAGGATAACCCGGTCGGACAACCAAGTCAAACCCAGTTCCAAGAGAGAAGCTGGGGGTGGATAATCCAATGCATCGGGAAGTTCCCGAAAGAATACCACATGGGTATTCTTAGGGATAACCCAATCATTGTGGAATTGGTGATTGAGAAATTCACGATTCGAACTCCGAAGGTCAGAATGTCTCCTCTTATTCTCTAACTCTTATGAGTTATTTTTGTGAGAGGAGATCCAATCTTCTGGTAGGTTAATCTTTCCTCACTAAACCATCCGCTGATCAAGTCACCGAAGAAAAAGACACCAGAGTTTGATTCTGGGGAATTTTATCCCGAAGCCTAAGTAGGGATAAGTCAACGTCTAAAACACGTTGCCGGGTAGCCTATTCCCGTAGCAATGGCAAAGTCTACGTATTCGAAGTCGTAGCATCAAGTCTAAGGGAGTTCATTCCTTTAGCACAACGTCACATGCGGAACGGATTTAGACAATCCGCATGCTAGCCCGACTCAAACGGTAGTCGGTAAAGGCTAATCAAATCCGTTGAAGGCTGGGGATTAGCCAAAAATCCTGAAGTCAACGCCTAACACGCGTTGCCGGGTAGTCTATTCCCGTGAGAAAGACGAAGTCTACGTATTCAATATCGTAGCACTAAAAGGGTTAACTCTTTTAGCTTAAACGTCACATAGGAGCGGACTTAAACAATCCGCATGCTAGCCCGACTCAAACGGTAGTCGGTAAAGGCTAATCAAATCCGTTGAAGGCTGGGGATTAGCCAAAAATCCTAAAGTCAACGCCTAACACGCGTTGCCGGGTAGTCTATTCCCGTGAGAAAGACGAAGTCTACGTATTCAATATCGTAGCACTAAAAGGGTTAACTCTTTTAGCTTAAACGTCACATGGGAGCGGACTTAAACAATCCGTATACTAGCCCGACTCAAACGGTAGTCGGTAAAGGCTAATCAAATCCGTTGAAGGCTGGGGATTAGCCAAAAATCCTAAAGTCAACGCCTAACACGCGTCGCCGGGTAGTCTATTCCCGTGAGAAAGACGAAGTCTACGTATTCAATATCGTAGCACTAAGAGCGTTAACTCTCTTAGCACAGCGTCACATGCGGAACGGACTTAAACAATCCGCATGCTAGCCCGACTCAAACGGTAGTCGGTAAAGGCTCATCAAATCCGTTGATGGCTGAGGATTTGCCAAAAATTCTATAACTGCGAGTCATTGACGCATCAACTCCCCTAGTTGGTCTCGTGACTTGAGCACCCAACAAATTCAGGACAAAATCCACACATGCAGATGAATCAACTTTAACAGTTGGTCCTGCAACCCCAACATTCGGGACCGCGATGCTCCAATACCTTAAGAGCTTAAACTGTGTATACTCCAGCAAACGTACGAGTATAAACTGTGTTAATGGCGATCCGTAAACCCTAGGGTCAGCGCCGGTCAACGCGTAACCCTAGGTCAACGCCAGTCAACGCGTTGCAACCGAAGTCAACGTTCGACGATTCGAAACCCTAGGGTGGACGCCGGTCAACGCGTAACCCTAGGTCAACGCCGGTCAACGCGTTGCGATAAAAAGCCAACACACGGGGATCCGAAACCCTAAGCCAGCACAATGTGGCGGAGGTAGTTCAAAGTCAACTCAATGACACGAGCCAAACTCAATTCATCAGCTGCAGACTCGAGACTCCGACGACGGCCAGACGATAAACGCAGCGCCGGAAGAACCTCGGCTATTCGTCAAAGCATCGGATAGATCGAAAATCGAAAGAGTCAAGAGTTGAAGCTAACTACGCCGACTGAAGGCCAGATCAATCACATCCAAAGTATTCCAGCCTCTTCTATAAAAGAAACGAGTCAGGAACACTTTGGAGGGGGTATCTGTAGGCATCAAAAATTGCCTATAGTTCTCCACAACCGGTTCAGTGTTAACGAGCGACGATGAACGTCACCATCCAATCCACATGAGCCTAATCGACGTCGACGAACGACTGAAGTGAATCGACGAGTTACATGAGCGGATAGGACTTCGGAATCACGAAGACCCGGACCAATCGGGAAGCCCGGCACTGTTCACAAAAAGGACAACGCCCCTCGCGCCTCGACCACTCTACAGATAATCCAATCACCAGAGCGGGTCAAACTCTTCATCGCGCATCCAACGCACCCGGAATCACTCAAATCCAAGTCCGGACGAAGAATCTACGGGGAAACAAACAAAATACACCTAAACGGAGTCCCGGCCAGTCGAAATACCCCGGGGTGTCTAGGAAAAGCCTCGAGACACCCTAGGGTGTCTCGGCCAAGGCCGAGACACCAAGGGGTGTCCGCACCCCTTGGTGGTCCTCTACACCCCCTTGCCTCCTTCTAAATGCTATAAATAGCCCCCCTTGGTGCCTTGATTTGAGGAGGGATTTTTGGAGAGCTTGGCGAAGCCCTGCTGCAGTGAAGAGTGCCCGTGAAGGGTGTCTCGGCCTGGCCGAGACACCAGGGGGTGTCCACGCCCCCTAGTGGTCCCTAGACCCCCCTAGACCCCTCTAAACACTATAAATAGCCCCCTTGGGCCTTTGGAAAAGAGGAGGGATTTTTGGAGAGCTTGGCGAAGCCCTGCTGCAGTGAAGAGTGCCCGTGTGCTTCAACAAGAGGAGGAGAGGCCTTGATCAGAGCCTTCATCGCCCGTCAGATCCTTAGTATCGGCCTTAGCGTTGATACTAAGAAGAGCTATTACCTCGCTTTAGCCGAGGTATACGCTTATAGCTTCTAGATCTCACGCGGATCGACGAAGCTCTGTCCGATATTTCTGGATTAGAAGTTTCTAGATCTCACGCGGATCAACGAAACTCTGTCCGATTTATCCGGACCAGATCTGAGTGCCCCGGTGGTCCACGGATATCAACATCCCCGTCACAGGCAAAAGACCCACGCAAGCAAGAGATGACAAACAGCTCTTGCGTTTGTTTGAAAGGAGTTGCATTTCTTTTGTTTTCATTGTGTACCGGTCTTATAAAAAGACTATCTTTTTATTTCATTGTAACGATCAAAGTTGTAATGAATGCAGCAATGAATACAGCGAATTTTTCCGCAAACAAGCCACCTCAAGGTGGCTCAGCCCAAGTCGGCCACCTGTGCGCGGGCACAGTGAAGGTGGCCTATAAATAGAGGGCTTGGTTCATTTGTTGAGGGGTTGGAACTTTTGGAGGCGAAGCTCTGCTGGATTCAAGGCTCAGAACTAAAAAAAGATTGAAGCTTTAGGACTTTGAGGACTTGCTCTTTCAAATCCGGTGCTTGGCGATCGTCAACGCCAAATAAGGCAAGAGTTCGAGAGGAACCTCAGATCTAAAAAAGATTGAAGCTTTAGGACTTTGAGGACTTGCTCTTTCAAATCCGGTGCTTGGCGATCGTCAACGCCAAATAAGGCAAGAGTTCGAGAGGAACCGGATCTCAGATCTACGTAGTCATCCTCCGGATCAAAGCTTGGCCTTTGATCCCGAGAATTAAAGGCTACTATTTCCTTGGCGAAATAGTACCCTCGGCTATTATTTCCTTGGCGAAATAATACCCGTCATACTGCGTAGATCCGATCGGATCTAGATCACGCGGTGGTCCACGGATAAACCCCGGCGCAGGCGAAGAACCCACAAAGCGAGTGACTGCAAAACAGGAGCTCGTGATTCGTTCGAAAGAAAAGTTGTAATCTTTTTACTTTTTTTCTTTGATTTCATTGTAACCGGATCTTATAAAAAGACCGGATCTTTTGTAAGCAAAAAGCAATTACTTGAGAAAACAATGACGTCAATGAAAGCTACAATTTTTCCCGCGAACAACAACCTGTCACAATGTTGAATATGTGGGCGGGTGTTCTTTTTAACGGTTACGAACTAACCGGCAACGCGGATTAGGCGCAGACTTATCCCTTGTAGGCATATAAAACTGCCTATGGGTCCCTTAACACAGCTCGGCACGGTGATTCGACAAATCAACGAACCATCGGGTGACGTATCTAAACACGAGCGTTAGTCCACAACATCGAAGCCAAGTGACACGCAACGAAGCGGATTAACGAGGTGACGAGGCTAACAAATCGCACGCAAGCAATTGAGTGCATCCATTCGCGTGCAGAATCAAGCTAACGGTTCGGTGAGTCAACGAGTCATCCAACTGTAGAACGGATTTGAACTCAATCACCGAAGCGGATTTACTACCAAATCAAGGTTCAGACACCAAATCAGAGTCCAGATTAACAATAAAACTTGGATAAACCGCGAAACCATAAAACCGGACAACGGACGACATGGCGAAAACCCGGGGAAAGAGCTCAAAAAGGCAGGAGTTCGAGAGGGATCGGATCTGAGATCTACGCGGTTATCCTCCGGATCAAAGCTTGGCCTTTGATCCCGAGAAGGCTACTATTTCCTTGGTGAAGTAGTACCCCCCGGCTATTATTTCCTTCGTGAGATAACACCCGTTATATCGTGTAGATCCGACCGGATCTAGATCGCGCGGTGGTCCACGGATTAACCCCGGCGCAGGCGAAGAACCCACAAAAGCGAGTGACCACAAAACAGGAGCTCATGATTCGTTCAAGGAAAGTTGTACTTTTTATTTCTTTTTTGATCTCGTTGTAACCGGATCTTATAAAAAGACCGGATCTTTATAATCGATGGAATCAATGAAGAAGACGATTTTTCCCGCGAACAATCTGGCGACCACAGTGGGAGCCAACGATCTCGCTGCCGAGATCGTCGCGTCGCAGCCGCGGATCTCGATCCCGGTCGAGGAGGAGGTCGAGTATGAATTTGACCAGCAAAGTTCGAGGAGTATCTGTCATCCTCGTCCGGATCCACCTCCCCTCGCAAGTCCAAGAAGTTCTCCGCCAGGAGAAAAGTTCGTTGGTACGAAGAAGTACAGAACGCTAACGAAGCTCTCACCCCAGTTGACGCCAAAGTTGCGTCGGGTGAAGTTCCGCCGACCTCCAACCAGGTCAACCCTGTTCTCGCCGACGCCTCCACCATTGAGGGCGTTGTGACTCTCTCGAAGAGAGCCCACCAAAGGCGACGTCAACGCCTGGCGCGGCAACTCGCAAAGGCGATGGAGTCCACCGACGGAGTCCGCTATCACGCGGATCTAAAGAACAGGAGAGGCAAACAGCCCCACCCACCGATGAATGGCAGCTCTTCTAAGCCGCCAACAAACGAATGGGTCCGTGTTAAACGGAATCGTTCGACACTCGAAGAGCGCATTCACAAGCGCCGCGCACTGTCAGCGTAAGCACGGGCTCAAGTCCAGGAAGCCCGCAGGAGGCTACAGAAGGAAGTGGCCAAGAAACCGCCACCAACCCGCCAAGTCTGGAGGCCAAAGTCTGAAGCGGCGATTCAGGCTAAGGAGCAACCTTTGCAGCCTCCAACCAAAGTTCAACCTCCGGCGAACCAAGCTAAATCGCCGAGAATTCCCATAGCTACTCCGGGAGATCATGCAGAATCATCCCGAAGAAAGAAGTCAATTTTGGAGCGCCTTGGTCTAATTCACGATGAGAGAGGCAAAGCTTCAGTTCAAGAACGTTTGGGCCTGATGAAGAAGCCCCGAACGACTCAACATGCTGGGGGTCGCCACCACCTTCAGCACGACAAGGAGTTCAAGGCAGCTGTGTGTGCCAATTTGCGCATCGAAGTCCAGGAGCCCGCTGAGAACTCACGCCCAAAAGGGCATGTCTCGAGGCGTGTGACTTTTGAAAGCCCGAAGAAGGCAGTCCGCCCTCAGAAGAAAACATTATCGTCTGATGACGATAACGTTATACCTGAGAAGTCGTGCCCACACACGATAGGTCAGGAAGAGGAGTCCCCGAGGATTGGAAACTCAATGCCCCTGTTCCAAACTCATTCGGGCAGTATTGTCTGAGTGCAACTGCATCAAGACAGTTCCTGAAAGAGTTTCGGTTTTCGAAAGACTTAGTACCGAAACGCCAAAACCAAGGCCGAGGCGTTTCCGACGAAGAAGAACGGTGGTTCAAAATGGAGAATTTCCGAGGGTCACCACCAATATGACCAGCAAGGGGACATCGGCACGGGATAATCTCGAGTCGATTCTGAAAGCATCCCAGCCTATAACCCGTCTGCAGTCCGGAACCATCAAGCGAGCAACCTATGGTAGGATTCGGACAAGACTCCCTTCAGAAGATGAAGAATCTGATGACGGCTCCGCGGTTGCATCAGATAATACGGTATCCAGCGAGGGACAACCCCGCGAGGCACTTATGATAAGTGCGGAGCAAGTGGCCAAGATGCTTGAAGATGCCATGGCTAAACAACAGGAGACCTTTAGGTTCGAAATGCAGATGGCCATGCAGAACATGAGAGAAATGCATGACCAACAAA
Source organism: Asparagus officinalis (assembly GCF_001876935.1). Taxonomy (NCBI): domain Eukaryota; kingdom Viridiplantae; phylum Streptophyta; class Magnoliopsida; order Asparagales; family Asparagaceae; genus Asparagus; species Asparagus officinalis. The sequence continues at coordinate 96,734,266 of NC_033794.1, forward strand.
TCCAAGCATTGACGAACCAGCAAGGCGAGCCAAGTCGTCGTAACCAGGTTAATCTGGAAGATGAGGGCACGGGTCCGAATGAGACTCATAATACCAATAATCCTCCCGTCAATGCAGGGGGTGGTAACGAGAATGCTAACGAAGACTCAAGTGAAAGCTTGAAGATTAAAAACCTCGAGAGCAAAATCAATACGTTGATTTCCGCTCAAGAGATGAAGAAGACGGGCATTCCTTGTCCATACCCAAGAGAATGGGAATCAATCCCTTATCCGGCGAAGTTCAATCTAATTAACTTCACGCCGTTTAATGGGATGGTTTCACCTACTCAGCATTTGATTTACTTCAAATCACACCTAGGGGTTATCTCTGGTAATGAGCCTCTGATGGTACGGTCCTTCGTTGGCACTCTTCGTGGAGCCGCCTTCGACTGGTATCGCCGCCCCAAGCCAGGAAGCGTGAACAGCTGGGATGACATGGAGACTAAGTTCCTCGCTAACTTCTTCGACGACGACACCGAGATTTCAATTGGCACACTATTTGACGAGAAGCAAAAAAATGGTGAAACAGTTGAAAACTTCGTAAAAAGGTTTCGGAACAAGGCAATGAATTGTCGAGACCCGATCACTGAGGAGTTCATTCTCCAGACTTGCCACAACAACCTCGCATTAGACGTGTTGGAAGCAATGGGGACAGCACCGTCCAAAACATGCAAGGATTTGAAGGTCCGAGGAGAGCAAGCCGAGCGATTCCTCAAAAGGAAGAAAGCTGAGAGAAGCCGACCAACGGCTAATTCTCCAAACTCGAACTTTGCCTCCCGTGGTAAGGGCAAGGC
>NC_033794.1:96736097-96748719 GCF_001876935.1 Asparagus officinalis
ACCCGATTAATCGTTGTAGTTCCGACCGGATCTAATCGCGCGTGGTGGTCCATCGCCAAACAACCCTTTGCGCTTGGCCAAAAACCCACCAAAGCGAGCGACCGCAAAAACAGGATCGGCTCCCGATTTGTGCACAAGAGGAAGTTGTTAATTTTTACTTTTTTCTTCTCTTCTTTGATTTAGTCTGTAACCGGTTTATCTATAAAAGACCGGATCTTTGTAACCCAAGATGACAATTATTTCATTAATGAAGAAAGCAACAGTTTTCCACGCGAACAACCGGCAATGTTCCTCTCCCTTTAAACCCTGTCGTCTCCCACAGTGGCTCAGCGGAATCCAGTTCTCCTTCCTCAAAGCGCAATAAGCCAGGACCTTCGAAAAGGAAGGCGAGTGACAACGAAAAGGGTTTATTAGACCCAAACCGATCCAGCGAGGGCAGCAGCAAATGAAGACCTGACATCATTGCGTGTTAGTTCTTGTTAATTTTTGCTTATCCAGAAAACAGTTTGTTACAAATCATAACCCAAATACAGAGAACCGTGTTAGTTCTTATATATTAGCATAACTAATGTTGTGTTAGTTCCAATCTGCACCCTTTTAGTTATATATTATAACATGTTAGTTCTATTCTGTAGAGGGTTAGTTCTATTCTGCACAGTGTTAGTTCTATTCTGTAGAGTGTTAGTTCTAATCTGCACAGTGTTAGTTCTGTTCTGTAGAGTGTTAGTTCTAATCTGCACAGTGTTAGTTCTATTCTATAGAGTGTTAGTTCTAATCTGTACAGTGTTAGTTCTATTCTGTAGAGTGTTAGTTCTATTCTGCACAGTGTTAGTTCTATTCTGTAGCGTGTGATAGCTTATTAGTTCTATTTTATTACACGTTATATCTAATTTATACCACATTATATCTAATTTACTAATTTATACCACGTTATATCTCATTTATACCACGTTAGATCTAATTTACTAATTTATACCAAGTTAGTTCTATTTTATACAATGTTATAAACCTAATTTATACCACGTTATATCTAATTTATACCACGTTAGCTCTAATTTATACCAAGATAGTTCTATATTTTACAACGTTATAAACCTAATTTATACCACGGTAGATCTAATTTATACCAAGTTAGTTCTATTTTATACAACGTTAGATCTAATTTATACAAAGCTAATTTATACCAAGATAGTTCTATATTTTACAACGTTATAAACCTAATTTATACCACGGTAGATCTAATTTATACCAAGTTAGTTCTATTTTATACAACGTTAGATCTAATTTATACAAAGTTAGTTCTAATTTATACAAAGTTAGTTCTAATTTAAACAAAGTTTGTTCTCATTTTATACCAAGTTAGTTCTAATTTATACCAAGTTAGTTCTGTTCTGTAGAGTGTTAGTTCTAATCTGCACAATGTTAGTTCTGTTCTGTAGAGTGTTAGTTCTAATCTGCACAGTGTTAGTTCTCTTTTGTAGAGTGTTAGTTCTAATCTGCACAGTGTTAATTCTATTCTGTAGAGTGTTAGTTCTATTCTGCACAGTGTTAGTTCTATTCTGTAGCGTGTGATGGCTTGTTAGTTCTATTTTATTACACGTTATATCTAATTTATACCACGTTATATCTAATTTATGTTAGTTCTATTTTATACCAAGTTATAAACCTAATTTATACCACGTTATATCTCATTTATACCACGTTAGATCTAATTTACTAATTTATACCAAGTTAGTTCTATTTTATACCACGTTATAAACCTAATTTATACCACGTTATATCTAATTTATACCACGTTAGCTCTAATTTATACCAAGATAGTTCTATATTTTACAACGTTATAAACCTAATTTATATCACGTTAGATCTAATTTATACCAAGTTAGTTCTATTTTATACAACGTTAGATCTAATTTATACAAAGTTAGTTCTATTTTATACCAAGTTTGTTCTCATTTTATACCAAGTTAGTTCTAATTTATACCAAGTTAGTTCTAATTTATACCAAGTTAGTTCTAATTTATACCAAGTTAGTTCTAATTTATACCAAGTTAGTTCTAATTTATACCAAGTTAGTTCTAATTTATACCAAGTTAGTTCTAATTTATACCACGTTAGTTCTAATTTATAATAAGTTAGTTCTAATTTATACCATTTTAGTTCTATTTTATACCACGTTAGTTCTATTCTGTAGAGTGTTAGTTCTAATCTGCACAGTGTTAGTTCTATTCTGTAGAGTGTTAGTTCTAATCTGCACAGTGTTAGTTCTATTCTGTAGAGTGTTAGTTCTAATCTGCACAGTGTTAGTTCTATTCTGTAGAGTGTTAGTTCTAATCTGCACAGTGTTAGTTCTATTCTGTAGAGTGTTAGTTCTAATCTGCACAGTGTTAGTTCTATTCTGTAGAGTGTTAGTTCTAATCTGCACAGTGTTAGTTCTATTCTGTAGAGTGTTAGTTCTAATCTGCACAGTGTTAGTTCTATTCTGTAGAGTGTTAGTTCTAATCTGCACAGTGTTAGTTCTATTCTGCACAGTGTTAGTTCAAGTCTGTAGCGTGTGATGGCTTGTTAGTTCTATTTTATTACACGTTATATCTAATTTATACCACGTTATATCTAATTTATGTTAGTTCTAATTTAAACCACGTTATAAACCTAATTTATACCATGTTATATCTCATTTATACCAAGTTAGTTCTATTTTATAACAAGTTAGTTCTAAAATTTTAACCAAGTTTGTTCTAATTTATACCAAGTTAGTTCTATTTTATACAATGTTAGATCTAATTTATACAAAGTTAGTTCTATTTTATACCAAGTTTGTTCTCATTTTATACCAAGTTAGTTCTAATTTATACCAAGTTATTTCTGTTCTGTAGAGTGTTAGTTCTAATCTGCACAGTGTTAGTTCTGTTCTGTAGAGTGTTAGTTCTAATCTGCACAGTGTTAGTTCTAATCTGTAGAGTGTTAGTTCTATTCTGCACAGTGTTAGTTCTGTTCTGTAGAGTGTTAGTTCTAATCTGCACAGTGTTAGTTCTATTCTGTAGAGTGTTAGTTCTAATCTGCACAGTGTTAGTTCTATTCTGTAGAGTGTTAGTTCTATTCTGCACAGTGTTAGTTCAAGTCTGTAGAGTGTTAGTGCTATCCTGTAGAGTGTTAGTTCTATTCTGTAATCTGTTCCGATCCAAGTCAGTTCTGCTTCTGCACATGTTAGTACTATCTGATACCAAGTTAGTTCTATTCTTTGGCTTGTTACTCCTAGCCCCTCGAGCGCATCGAATAACTGAGATGTTAGTTCTATTCTTTTAAGCGTGTTAGGCCTAATATGATAGTTGTTTTGTTACTTACAACTTTTTATCTAGTGTAAGCTGATGTTAGTTCCCGATTAACAAAGAGTAAACATTCAATCGGAAAAAAACAAAATATTTGTTGCATACTGGGACGAAAACACTTCAACATATCAAACACTTAGTCAGCTATAGATTCATTACATGTTTTACGGTTATGACCTTCCATATGACATCGAGAACATTTTACTGGCCGCGTGTAAACAGTTCTGTTGTTGATACGCCTGGTTTTATTTCTCCCTTTCCTTTTTGTTGTAAGTGGAGGTAGGATCTGTATCTCATCCCTTGGCACGATGCGCTTCTCAAAGTCAGGGATTGGGTAGAGGATTGCCTCGTAGCTTTTTTTAAAGGCTTCAACCGTCATAAACCAGTCACAGAACTGGTAGACATCCCTTTTCATAAACATAATGGATGCGCATGCATGTTTGCAAGGGACACGGGTTACATCCCACCCACGGCAAGTGCATGTTTTATTGTCTAGATCCACTTGACAAGATCTATGGGATTGTACCTCAAATAATCCTGTGTGGGACTGACGAACCTCCAATGGACGGCCATTTTCCATGTTCTCTTTGAGAGCAAGTTCAGCTTTGGGGCAAAGAAATTGATTCCAGCTTTCAGCCATGGTTCGTCGCTCATTCATACGAACCATAATCTGTTTACGTATGTGCTCTACCAGTTGAAGTATCCGTAGTAGCCTAGCCTCATGTATCCATTTGTTGAATGACTCTGCAACATTTGATGTAACGTGACCATATCTGAAACATAATAGGGAATTCGTCAAGCGGCTTATAATAGTCATGTAATGAAATAGCTTATAACTTACCTAACTCCAGGAAAAAACGCATTGGCCCAGTTTTCTGGAGCGTAGTTCATCACAATATTGTAAGCTCTTTCGTCAACCAGTCTAATGTCGTCCATGTAATCGTTCCATTCTGCTCTAGTATATTTGTAACAGGCAGATTGCAATAGATTACCCAAGATCTGAGTATCTTTTGATTTGAATCCCAAATCCTTCAACTTTGTCCTGAAGTTCTCAACTAGATGCAACACACATCGAGAGTGTATAGAATCTGGAAAAAATTCTCTAACTGCTTCTCTGATCCCCTTATCCGCATCTGAAATTATCACTAGCTTGTGTGGAGGGTTGTATGGATCTGGCCTTTCATAGAGAATAGACCACAAACCTACAAAGAGTTGTGGTTACCATACACGAATTAGAGTTAGCAATGAATGAGCTAGAATTATCATAACCTGCAACAGAACTAACATGGCTAGGGATAGAACTAACCTTGTAAGAACCACTTCCAGTTAACATTATTTTCCTGATCGCATATACAATACGCCAATGGAAATATCCCCTGATTTCCATCATATGCTACGGCGCTTAGGAGTATGCCTTTGAATCGATCTTTAAGAAAGGTACCATCCAAAAATAAGAGTGGTCTACAGCCGTATAAAAAACCATTTATGCAGGCGGCGTAGCATATGAATAACCTTGTAAACCTCCCCTCATTTTGTTCAACATGAATATAGCTACCTGGGTTTGTCTTCTTGACCTCTTCTACATACCTAGAAAATTGAAGATTAAGCGTTAGTACCAACATTGAAAAATTAGTATAATCAACGTCACATAAAGGAAATTAGTTTGTCTTTTGTTATATATTATCTTCTATTTACCATCGTAATTGATCGTAGGACTCATGGGCATCACCATATAATTTCTCTTGTGCTCTTTCTTTACCCCACCAAATCTTACTATAATCGACCCTAATCCCATACGAGCTTAGAAACTCCTTTTGAACGTCAATAGGCCGTATATCCGGTCGAATCTTTAACGTGGGTTGTAATTGGGTAGCAATGAATCGCCTTGAGGCTCTAGATTGACCAGCATTATTGCCATGCTGCCCACAACTGTGATTGTCCACAAACCTTTTGATTTCAAGTCTATTATCATTTTTCGGTGGAGAGGCAAATAACATCCACGGACAATTTTTGGCTTCCTTAAACCGACAAAACACTCGAATACGCTTCGGTTCATTCTTCCCAAACTCGTATTCGAATTTTTTTGCCATGGAGTAGTATAGCAAGGCCAATCTTAACTCCTTCGCACTTTCAAATCGTTGTCCCTCACCGGTTAAAGCTGTGTGCCACCAAGCAGGAATCATCTCTGATCTGCTAATCATGTCATTAATCGTCATGACATCATCTCCGGAAGGATTGTCAACTTGTGATCCACAACGCCGACGGGCCACAGTCTACACTTTTTGAGTTCAAACTGCACAAATAGTAGAAGTATCAACAGATAATAGCAAAAGCTAAAAAGCAAAAATGACAATTGCTTGCTGTTAGAATCAATTAGAACTAGAAAGAACTAACAATATAACCATTAGAGCTAATAGTGCCTTGATTAGAACTTACATAATAGCTATTAGAACAAACAATATAGCCATTAAAGGTTAGTTCTAATTTAACGAAGTTATTTCTATTTTATAACAAGCTATATATTTCAAAATTATAACATGTTAGTTCTATTCTGCACAGTGTTAGTTCTATTCTGTAGAGTGTTAGTTCTAATCTGCACAGTGTTAGTTCTATTCTGTAGAGTGTTAGTTCTAATCTGCACAGTGTTAGTTCTATTCTGTAGAGTGTTAGTTCTAATCTGCACAGTGTTAGTTCTATTCTGTAGAGTGTTAGTTCTAATCTGCACAGTGTTAGTTCTATTCTGTAGAGTGTTAGTTCTAATCTGCACAGTGTTAGTTCTATTCTGTAGAGTGTTAGTTCTAATCTGCACAGTGTTAGTTCTATTCTGCACAGTGTTAGTTCAAGTCTGACATTAGAACTGAAGTCCAGTTAAACCTAGTATAGAACTAATAAGAAGACGATTAGAACTTAAGTTAATTGATTTTACAGTTAACCTACATGTCTTGTCGGACTTGCTCGTTTTCCTGTTTATTCGAAGAATCATCTCCTTCTTTAAAAGTTTGGACATGAACCTTTTTCAGTCCAATATTGTGGCAATGCTCCACCATAGACGTCAGATCACCATCGTTCTCAATGAGAAAATTTAAGCTTCCAACTGTTTCATCTTCGTATGCCAAAATTAATGACTCGTATGGAAGATCTAACCTCTCTGCTGCATCAAACTTGAGATCCAAGATGGTGGTTGAAGAATTAATTTTCAAGAATACCGCTTTATACTGCGAAGAGACAATGCAGATGATGTCATTTTCAGCCATTTTGAAGGGATAGTAAGAGTAATGGAGAGAGTTATGGAGAGAATTTTGGTCTGAGGAGGAGGAGTAATGGATAACTAACTAGTTATTGCTCATGATGGAGTAAAAAAAGGGGGAAATTTCCCTCCATTTTCCCCATCATATCGCATTAATGAGAAGTGACTTCTGTTGTTCGGGACCAGGACTCGTCTGGGGAAGAAAGAGAAGGGCAGTTTCGGTTTTTTTACAAAATACGATCTGCTTTTAGTATAAAGCTGACGTGGAGGGGGCTTAAAACATTAAAGCTCAACTTTTGGGGCTATTCCACATGGGGCAAAGTACAGGGAGACTAGTCACACGAAGTTCCCACTTTTGGGGCCTGGACACATTTTTCCGAAATAGAAACTTAGGGGTGTTTGGTTGGTTTACTAAAAATCAAAAAAAGGAAAAGAGTACATGAAAATCAATAAAATATTATTTTTATTTATTTCCATCCATAAAAAAGAAAAAGGGTACATGAAAATCAAAAAAAAGAAAAAGGGTGCACGGAGAAAAAATTGTTGCTTAGATATTTCAACATCATTTATAAATAAATTTGATGATGCCACTGTTGGCCTTCTTGTTTTGATGATGATTTAAAAACAATTTACTACTAATGTTGTTTGTCTAGTGTTTGTACCTTCTTGTTTTGATGATGATTTAAAAACAATTTACTACTAATGTTGTTTGTCTAGTGTTTGTACATTCCTATGTATTGTAGACAAACAACGTAGTGTTGTTTGTCTAGTGTTTGTACATTCCTATGTATTGTAGACAAACAACGTAGTTGGAGGTTAGATGGAATATGCGCTTCAACGATCATATCTAATGGAGGTTGGCGGAATAGTGGAGTGAAGCCTTGCAATTCAAAATTAAAGATCAAGTTCAAGCTTCATCCGCGAGTTTACCAAGAAGAGCTTATTGAAGATCAAGATTGCTTGGGTAATTTAGTTTAGGTTTTATATTATGTGTGTTAGTACTTTAAGCTCAATCATATACACACATACACGCTTTGGTTTTTTGGTTTTGTATATATACAGTTATATATATACATATATATTTTTGGTTTAATAGGTTTCGAATTTATATATGAAACAAATGAATAGGATTGGAAAATACTATTTTGTTTCATGTTTATATGCCTACATATGATTTCCTCTTTAATAAGCTTATATTTAATGAAATCATATTTAGTGTTTTGTATATATTGCATAGAATATGCAATTTTGTGAAAATATGGTATTCATTGTTTTTGGACTTAACAATAATCATATACATATTTTATTAAGTCTATACAATCATTGTGCAAAGCTTCAAAACATGGTTTAACCAAAATATCAAATTTCACATGTTTACATTTTCGTGTTTTGAACTATTTTGCAAAATGATGATTTTTCACAAATGGGAAATGCAATTTGGAAAATTCTTTCTGTAACATGTTCATTTACATGTTTATATACATTTCCCAAAGGTTCATAATTTTCAGAAGTCAAATGAATATTTTACAAATTGTTTAAATGTGTCAAAAACCTGTTTTTTATATATGTCAGTTTTCGGTCGACCGAACCGGTCGACCGAATCTGAGTTCTCGTGTTCATTGGGCGATTTTTTGTTTTTTCAGACCTGCTCGCGGTCGACCAGATTTTTCGTCGGTCGTCCGAATTCTTTCTTTCGGTCGACCGAACGTTCTGTCGGTCGACCGACAATAGAGCCGTTGGTTCTAACGGCTATTTCTGAGCTGGCTTTTCTGGGGCTTTTTGGTCTTTCTGTTTTGGGGCTTTGGCTGAGATTTCAAGTGGGTACAAATACCCCATTGCTGATCTCTTTTCAAGTAAATCCAAGATGTTTTAACAAGTTTTAAACAAGGGTTTAAACCTGTTTAGTTTTGGTTTAAGTTTGTTTTGGGTTTGCTGTTACAAATAGGAGTTTACATCAACTATTGAAGAGTTCATCTTCAACATTTCATCATCCTCCCTTTGTGTTTTAGAGAAGTTTTCTTAACTCTATTTCCTAGCATTTCTACTATTGTATTTCATATCAATATTTTTGCTAGTTCTTATTGAGTTAAGTTTTTATTTGCTCATTGTTACACACACCCACATTGAGCTTATTGAATCTTTCATACATAGTATAGTTGGGTGGTGAGAGATTGTAACATTGAGTTGTGCTTTCATTGTGTTCTCATCCATAATTGAGAACAATCAATTATTGTATTGAGCCTTATTGTGAGATTCACTTTGTAATACACTTGTACACCGAGTGAGGAGTGTGTGGTGAGAGTCGGGGATCGTCCCAAGAGGAGTGGCGTCGGTTGACGTGCCTAGAGAGAGGTTGTAACCGAGCACTTGAGGGAGACACGGCTAGGTCCAACACTTAGTGGGTGTAGAGTGGGATTACAATAGTGTGTTGATTGTAAAGTTTTCGGTTAGCTAGAAAACCGAGTGTGAGGTGTAAACGTTATTCGGGTGAACGTAGAAAACCCGATTGTGATAGTGGAGATCTCCTCGAGGTGAGGAGCGGGGACGTAGGTCGTGGGGACCGAACCTCGTAAACATATCGTTTTGTTTGTGATTGCATTGGCGTTCTTATTCTTGTTTTCATATCTTATATCGCCTTTGTGTATTGCTCATCATATTACCCTATCACTTGTGTAGATTGTTTATTTTACCCTTGTGTTAGTTCATATATCCTTGCTCATACATTTGTAATATCTCATTGCTAGGATATATCCCTTGTTCATATTGTTTATCCTAGCTCACATATCTTGTTGTATTTTATACTTGCTAGGATAACTTATTAATTAGTTTTAATTGGCATTTAATCGGATTAGATTAGCATAAGACCCTAATCACCCCCCTCTAGGGTCTAACAGCCACTAACTTTTTTAAAATTTCTAATTGATGCTCAGGACATTCGTCAGAAGATGAACTACTCTTGATTTATACTAAATTTTCTTCTTATTTTTTCTATCTCTATCTCCCTCGTCTCTTAATGAGCGCTCATGAACACTTGTTAGGAAAACTTTAATTTTTTTATTATTAATTTCCCTATTTATACAAATTTTTAGTTATTTATTCTATATATTAAAAAAGTTCTATATGGACCAAATCTTGTCCACACATAATTTTTTATAGAATATCTTTTATATGATTTTTTTTCACGCATATAATATCCTCCTGGCACCAATTTTTATAGAGCACCCTTTAGTATGATTTATAATTGGATTATGAGAGGCTCAGTATAGAAATCTAGCTGAATTGGTTGTTAGGAGCCTAGCCTAGACACTTTCAGACTACACATTGAACTTTAAGTCATAACTTGAGCTCTAATACTATTTTGTTGGAGAAAAATTCAAGCTCGATTAAGAGTTTTTTAACCTTAAAAACTTAGAAACAAAATGAACCCAAAAAGTTTAGATATTAAGAATTGATGCAACTTTCTATTTTATACTTGCTTTTATGAAAATGTGTAGGATGTTAAAATATTTTTTTTCCTAAAAATGCCCTTCAAAACACATACATTATCCATAAAACACATGCATTGTCACGCACCGCTTCCCAAAATACCTGGGAATCGAAACGTGAACAACCTCGCGACGTATTAAATCAATGAGAGTAAATAAAAATAAAACATTTCTCCTCAACCTAATATGCTAAGCGTCAAAAAATAAATAAAATGCGAAGTCACAGGTCCCCAATCACAGTTAACAAGAATATAATAGACAAACTCAGAACAAAATGATCAATATCACAAGTGAATATCATCCAAGACATAATATTCGGATCAACATGCCCTTATACAAAACTATCTAATTGAATACTGGAGAATATAAAATACAATGATCAAGCGGAAAAGGAAATGCTACAAAAGTAAGCTAAGATCATCGAACAACTAGAGGGAATAACTAAGCTTCGGCTTTTTCTGCTCGGTCTGCAAAGCACTCCTGCGAAGAATATCCTAGCTCTGGCACATCTCCAAGCTGGACCTGTCCTTCCTCTAAGTATGACGTACACCAGAGAAAACAGGTATACGTCAGCGTGCATGGCACACGGCAAGACCCCACAAAAGAAAAGAACAAACGAAAACCCAATGCGAAAAACGATACAACAACAGAAATGATAAAGAAACGTACAACTGGAAATCCAACAAAATCAATCAAGTAACAAGTCGATCATACAGCTAGCGATCAGAAATCATCCAAGTAACAAGGTCATACAACTAGATGAAATTATTACTTAAAAATCTACAACAAGAGATGTAGTACATTGAGTGAAATAATCCAAACAAAGAAACCCTCATGTATATACCATATGTCTTAAATTGTAGATAATTAAATATTAATCCTGATCTATGAATAAAATACAACTGACCTACATCTCACAAGAATCCATAATCACCTTAAGTAACCAGGTCATGTAACTAGTCATTCTATAATAGGCCACTGGTCCACACCTCATACAGAGTCAACGCTCATATCATCGGATACTGACTGTATACAAATCCCCTACGTGCATCCAAACCCGCGAAACGGTTCGGTGAGAGGACTACACGCAATCTGATTTTGGCCTGGTTCGAACTCAAGCAAAACTCGGGTGACGAAACGATTTCACTGACCAAGTGCGAAACGATTCACTTGGCCCAACAAACTAACCCCAGTGCGAAACGGTTCACTGATGTGAGTCTGGAAGATACATCAACTGTCTTATCCGATCATATGAACAAGGACTTTCCCATCCCAACTCTTCTCGTTTTTCTAAGTCAAACATAATCCACACTATCTCTGGTTCACCACCTAAATTCAGTCAATACACTCACACATGTCACTAGGTTTGTCCATGACGCACGAGGCCTCTAAGTCATGAACTTCTAACGGTTCTCAGTCACAACATGGACAATACATAGCAGACATGTCAAATACATTAAATAAATGCAAAACGTGAAATATGATCATAAACAATAAAAATAAACATGCAGTCCGATTTCATCAATATCTTGTTATCCAACCCACTAAACTACTCATACAACTTATCAGCAACTAAATAATATCCAATATAACTACGGTTAAAAATGAAATTAAAAAACCATGATCGTTTTATACATAAAATGTCGCAGTCTACAACTACCAACATAAAATCATAATTTAAATTTAAATCTAAAATAATATTTTTTTGCAAAATTAATTATTTTAAATCATCATAATTATCAAAAATATAATTCCTTTGCCCAAAATAACTTAACAACTCAAAATGACCGCTTTTCTGAAATAAATAATTTTAAATTATCTATTTTAATAACTATTCAAAACTAACCTATTTTCCAAATAAATTCTTTCTCATCATAATAATTCCAAAAATAATTCTTTTTCTCAAAATAAATTCTTTTACAAATTTTTATAAATTCTCTAAAAGGATTCTATTGTTAAAATAAATTCTTTTAAATTTATGACAATTATTCTAAGAATACTATCTATCATATTGTTATGATTTAATTATTATTATTTCACCAAACAACCCACACAGATAATTACATCACAAATTAATATATACAGATAATTCATAACAGTCTAAAATTCTAAATAAAGACAAGATGAGCAATGGATCTTGTCTAGGGTATATCGAATGATTCAATGTCGACGTGAGAGTCCGTAGCGAGCGTCAGCTGAGGCATGACGACAATGATGGAGATGAAGGGGTTGTGTAGTGAAGCGGTGATGGGCAGCACCACGCGAGGCAGTGATGGCTGGTGTGGAGTTCGTCAGGGTTTGGGTTCGGGCGCGATGGAGATGGTGGTGGGTTTGCTTAAAGTTAGGGCTATTCGGGTTCGGCTGGGCTGTCAAGGCTCTGTCGGCATTGGTCGGGGTAGTGAAGATGGTCAAGGAACTACGGGTAGAGGCGCGACAAAATGAGGGCGGCCAGAGGGTGTGGGGGCGCTTGGTGAGGTGATGGCCGAAGTGTGATCGAGGGTGTGAGCGGTCGGAGGGCTCCTGAAGGTTAAGAGAGAGGGGAGAGAGAGGATATGGGGGAG
>NC_033794.1:96749719-96805711 GCF_001876935.1 Asparagus officinalis
ACCCCGGCGCAGGCAAAGAACCCACACAAGCGAGCGGCCGCAAAACAGGAGCTCGCGATTTGTTCACAATAGGAAAGTTGTAATTTTTACTTTTTTTTTCTTCATTCTTTGATTTAGTTGTAACCGGATCTATAAAAGACCGGATCTTTGTAAGCCAAGATGACAATTATCTCATTAATGAAGAAAGCAACAGTTTTCCACGCGAATAATCTGGCGACCACAGTGGGAGCCAAACAATCTGGCGACCACAGTGGGAGCCGACGATCTCGCCAACGAGATCGATGCGTCGCAGCCGCGGATTGCAATCCCGGTCGTGGAGGAGGTCGAGTACGAGTTCGACCAAGCCAAGTTCGAGGAGTACGTGTCCTCGCCCGGATCTCCCTCCCCCCGCAAGTCCAAGAAGTTCTCCTCCGGGAGAAAAGCTCGTTGGTTTGAAGCTGCTCGGGAAGCCCACGAAGCTCTCAACCCAACTGACGCCAAAGTTGCGTCAAATGAAATTCCACCGACCTCCAATCAGGTCAACCCAACTCCCGCCAACGCCTCCACTATTCAGGGCGTTGTGACTCTCTCAAAGAGAGCCCGCCAGAGGCGTCGTCAACGCCTCGCGCGGCAATTCGCTAAGGCGATGGAGTCTACGGACGGATTCCGCTACCACGCGGAGTTGAAGAACAGAAGAGGCAAACAGCCTCAACCACCAATGAATGGCGACTCTTCCAAGCCGCCAAAGAAAGAATGGGTCCGCGTCAAACGGAACCGTTCGACGCTCGAGGAGCGCATTCACAAGCGCCGCGCGATGTCAGCGCAGGCACGGGCTCAAGCTCAGGAAGCCCGTAGAAAGCTGCAAAAGGAGGTGGAGAAGAAGCCACCACCAACACGACAAGTCTGGAAGCCTAAGTCTGAAGTGGCGACTCAGGCCAAAAAGCAACCAGTGCAGCCTTCTAAGGAAGGTCAAACTCCGGCGAGTCAACCAAAGTCGCCGTCAATCCCAATAACTTCTCCGGGAGATCATGCAGAGTCATCCCGCAAGAAGAAATCAATTATGGAGCGCCTCGGTCCAATTCCTGACGAGAGAGGCAAAGCTCCAATTCACGAGCGTTTGGGCCCGGTGAAGAAGCCCAGAACGACTCAACATACTGGGGGTCGCCATCACCTCCAGCATGACAAAGACCTCAAGGCAGCTGCGCGCACCAATTTGCGCATTGAAGTCCAAGATCACGCCGAAAATTCACGCCCAAAAAGGCATGTTTTGAGGCGGGTAACCTTTGAAAGCCCAAAGAAGGCAAGTCAACCTCAGATGGAAACATTATCATCTGATAATGATTGTGTTGTACCTGAGAAGGCGTGCCCGCACACGATAGGTTACTCTGACTGTCAAAATGACGAGTTGTACTATCGTGCTGGGGGTACGAATAGAACCAGGAAGAGGAGTCCCCGAGAACGGGAAATTCAATGTCCCTGTTCCAAACTCATTCGGGCGGTATTGTCGGAATGCAATTGCATTAAGGCGGTCCCCGAAAGAGTTTCAGTTTTTGAAAGACTCAATGCGGAAACGCCAAAACCAAGGCCTAGGCGCTTCCAACGAAGAAGAAGGGTGATTGAAGACGGAGAATTTCCGAGGGTCACCACCAACATGACGAGCAAAGGGACATCGGCACGAGAAGATTTCGAGTCGATTCTGAAAGCTTCCCGACCTAGAACCCGTCTGCAGTCCGGAACCATAGAGCGAGCAACTTATGGTAGGATTCGGACAAGACGCCCTTCAGAAGATGAAGAATCTGATGCCGGCTCCGCGGTGGCATCAGATAATACAGTATCCAGCGAGGGACAACCCCGCGAGGCCCTGATGATAAGTGCGGAGCAGATGGCCAAGATGCTTGAAGACGCTTTGGCTAAGCAGAAAGAAAGTTTCAAATTTGAGATGGAGATGGCCATGCAGCAGATGAGAGAAATGCATGACCAACAGATCCAAGCATTGGCGAACCAACAAGGCGAGCAGAATCATCGTAACCCGATTAATGTGGAAGATGAGGATACAAATGCTCGTAACACCAATGATCCTCCCGTCAACGCAGGGGGTGGTAATGAGAATGCTGGCGAAGAAACCGGCGAAAACCTGAAGATCAAGAACCTCGAGAGCAAAATCAACACACTAATTTCCGCTCAAGAGACGAAGAAAACAGGCATTCCTTGCCCATACCCAAGAGAATGGGAATCGATCCCATATCCGGCGAAGTTTAATCTAATTAACTTCACGCCGTTTAATGGGATGGGTTCACCTACCCAGCATTTGATTTACTTCAAATCGCATTTGGGGGTGATCTCTGGTAATGAGCCTCTGATGGTGCGGTCATTCGTCGGCACTCTTCGCGGAGCCGCCTTCGATTGGTATCGCCGCCTCAAGCCAGGCAGCGTAAACAGCTGGGATGACATGGAGACCAAGTTCCTGGCCAACTTCTTCGACGACGACACCGAGATATCTATCGGATCGTTGCTCGATGAGAAGCAGAAGGACGGAGAGTTAGTCGATACCTTCGTCAAAAGATTCCGGAACAAGGCGATGAATTGCCGGGACCCGATCACAGAGGAATTCATCCTCCAAACTTGCCACAACAACCTTGCGTTGGACGTGTTGGAAGCAATGGGAACAGCACCGTCTGACACTTGGAAGGATCTGAAGGCCCGAGGGGAGCAGGCTGAGCGATTCCTTAGAAGGAAGAAGGCCGAGAGGAACCAACCGACGGTTAATCCGCTGGACTCAAATTTCGCCTCTCGTGGTAAGGGCAAAACACCTGCAGCTACTGGTGGTGCTAATCAAGCGTCACAACAGCAATCCCGAAGGCAGCAAAAGACTTCGGGTCCGAGACTCCAAAGAGAGTATTCCTTCAAGGACGAAGACGTTCCAGCCATCTTCGAATCCCTCCTTGAAGGTAACAAGATCAAGCTACCACCTATCACAAATCAGGAGGAAGCTGACAACACTACGGACCCAAAGTACTGTGCATACCACAGGAGGGTCGTTCATCCCACCAAGGATTGCTTTGCTCTCAAGAATAGCATTCAGACCTTGGTTGAAGCCGGCGTCATAACGCTAAGGTAAGCCAATTGAGAACGGCAAAACTCCAAAGAGTATACGAGTATAAACTGTTTCTCAATCCTCCGACCGGTATAAGAGGTTAAACTACTCCCTGATACTCCAATAGGTATATGAGTCTAAACTGTTTCCCCACTTTTGACGGGAAGTTCCTGGAGAATATTAAGCTAATATTCTTAAGGATAACCCGGTTAGTTAACTGATAATAATGTCCGAACCAGTTCCGCAGAGGAAACTGGGGGTGGACGATTTATGTAACGGGAAGTTCCCAAAACCACAGCAATGTAATGAATAAGAACTCCCATTCTCACCATGTCTATGCACTCAACACTCTCTCTGTTAGAGTCTGGACGTAAAGTACCCACTTGGTCAAACCTTCTTACAGTTAGGACCACAGTCAAAATCCCCTCTCGATTCCCCCAATGAACGAGAGGTCCACAAATTGAGCGATCAAACCTTCCTACAGTTAGGATTGTCTCAAAACACCCACTTGGTCAAACCTTCTTACAGTTAGGACCACAGTCAAAATCCCCTCTCGATTCCCCCAATGAACGAGAGGTCCACAAATTGAGCGATCAAACCTTCCTACAGTTAGGATTGTCTCAAAACACCCACTTGGTCAAACCTTCTTACAGTTAGGACCACAGTCAAAATCCCCTCTCGATTCCCCCAATGAACGAGAGGTCCACAAATTGAGCGATCAAACCTTCCTACAGTTAGGATTGTCTCAAAACACCCACTTGGTCAAACCTTCTTACAGTTAGGACCACAGTCAAAATCCCCTCTCGATTCCCCCAATGAACGAGAGGTCCACAAATTGAGCGATCAAACCTTCCTACAGTTAGGATTGTCTCAAAACACCCACTTGGTCAAACCTTCTTACAGTTAGGACCACAGTCAAAATCCCCTCTCGATTCCCCCAATGAACGAGAGGTCCACAAATTGAGCGATCAAACCTTCCTACAGTTAGGATTGTCTCAAAACACCCACTTGGTCAAACCTTCTTACAGTTAGGACCACAGTCAAAATCCCCTCTCGATTCCCCCAATGAACGAGAGGTCCACAAATTGAGCGATCAAACCTTCCTACAGTTAGGATTGTCTCAAAACACCCACTTGGTCAAACCTTCTTACAGTTAGGACCACAGTCAAAATCCCCTCTCGATTCCCCCAATGAACGAGAGGTCCACAAATTGAGCGATCAAACCTTCCTACAGTTAGGATTGTCTCAAAACACCCACTTGGTCAAACCTTCTTACAGTTAGGACCACAGTCAAAATCCCCTCTCGATTCCCCCAATGAACGAGAGGTCCACAAATTGAGCGATCAAACCTTCCTACAGTTAGGATTGTCTCAAAACACCCACTTGGTCAAACCTTCTTACAGTTAGGACCACAGTCAAAATCCCCTCTCGATTCCCCCAATGAACGAGAGGTCCACAAATTGAGCGATCAAACCTTCCTACAGTTAGGATTGTCTCAAAACACCCACTTGGTCAAACCTTCTTACAGTTAGGACCACAGTCAAAATCCCCTCTCGATTCCCCCAATGAACGAGAGGTCCACAAATTGAGCGATCAAACCTTCCTACAGTTAGGATTGTCTCAAAACACCCACTTGGTCAAACCTTCTTACAGTTAGGACCACAGTCAAAATCCCCTCTCGATTCCCCCAATGAACGAGAGGTCCACAAATTGAGCGATCAAACCTTCCTACAGTTAGGATTGTCTCAAAACACCCACTTGGTCAAACCTTCTTACAGTTAGGACCACAGTCAAAATCCCCTCTCGATTCCCCCAATGAACGAGAGGTCCACAAATTGAGCGATCAAACCTTCCTACAGTTAGGATTGTCTCAAAACACCCACTTGGTCAAACCTTCTTACAGTTAGGACCACAGTCAAAATCCCCTCTCGATTCCCCCAATGAACGAGAGGTCCACAAATTGAGCGATCAAACCTTCCTACAGTTAGGATTGTCTCAAAACACCCACTTGGTCAAACCTTCTTACAGTTAGGACCACAGTCAAAATCCCCTCTCGATTCCCCCAATGAACGAGAGGTCCACAAATTGAGCGATCAAACCTTCCTACAGTTAGGATTGTCTCAAAACACCCACTTGGTCAAACCTTCTTACAGTTAGGACCACAGTCAAAATCCCCTCTCGATTCCCCCAATGAACGAGAGGTCCACAAATTGAGCGATCAAACCTTCCTACAGTTAGGATTGTCTCAAAACACCCACTTGGTCAAACCTTCTTACAGTTAGGACCACAGTCAAAATCCCCTCTCGATTCCCCCAATGAACGAGAGGTCCACAAATTGAGCGATCAAACCTTCCTACAGTTAGGATTGTCTCAAAACACCCACTTGGTCAAACCTTCTTACAGTTAGGACCACAGTCAAAATCCCCTCTCGATTCCCCCAATGAACGAGAGGTCCACAAATTGAGCGATCAAACCTTCCTACAGTTAGGATTGTCTCAAAACACCCACTTGGTCAAACCTTCTTACAGTTAGGACCACAGTCAAAATCCCCTCTCGATTCCCCCAATGAACGAGAGGTCCACAAATTGAGCGATCAAACCTTCCTACAGTTAGGATTGTCTCAAAACACCCACTTGGTCAAACCTTCTTACAGTTAGGACCACAGTCAAAATCCCCTCTCGATTCCCCCAATGAACGAGAGGTCCACAAATTGAGCGATCAAACCTTCCTACAGTTAGGATTGTCTCAAAACACCCACTTGGTCAAACCTTCTTACAGTTAGGACCACAGTCAAAATCCCCTCTCGATTCCCCCAATGAACGAGAGGTCCACAAATTGAGCGATCAAACCTTCCTACAGTTAGGATTGTCTCAAAACACCCACTTGGTCAAACCTTCTTACAGTTAGGACCACAGTCAAAATCCCCTCTCGATTCCCCCAATGAACGAGAGGTCCACAAATTGAGCGATCAAACCTTCCTACAGTTAGGATTGTCTCAAAACACCCACTTGGTCAAACCTTCTTACAGTTAGGACCACAGTCAAAATCCCCTCTCGATTCCCCCAATGAACGAGAGGTCCACAAATTGAGCGATCAAACCTTCCTACAGTTAGGATTGTCTCAAAACACCCACTTGGTCAAACCTTCTTACAGTTAGGACCACAGTCAAAATCCCCTCTCGATTCCCCCAATGAACGAGAGGTCCACAAATTGAGCGATCAAACCTTCCTACAGTTAGGATTGTCTCAAAACACCCACTTGGTCAAACCTTCTTACAGTTAGGACCACAGTCAAAATCCCCTCTCGATTCCCCCAATGAACGAGAGGTCCACAAATTGAGCGATCAAACCTTCCTACAGTTAGGATTGTCTCAAAACACCCACTTGGTCAAACCTTCTTACAGTTAGGACCACAGTCAAAATCCCCTCTCGATTCCCCCAATGAACGAGAGGTCCACAAATTGAGCGATCAAACCTTCCTACAGTTAGGATTGTCTCAAAACACCCACTTGGTCAAACCTTCTTACAGTTAGGACCACAGTCAAAATCCCCTCTCGATTCCCCCAATGAACGAGAGGTCCACAAATTGAGCGATCAAACCTTCCTACAGTTAGGATTGTCTCAAAACACCCACTTGGTCAAACCTTCTTACAGTTAGGACCACAGTCAAAATCCCCTCTCGATTCCCCCAATGAACGAGAGGTCCACAAATTGAGCGATCAAACCTTCCTACAGTTAGGATTGTCTCAAAACACCCACTTGGTCAAACCTTCTTACAGTTAGGACCACAGTCAAAATCCCCTCTCGATTCCCCCAATGAACGAGAGGTCCACAAATTGAGCGATCAAACCTTCCTACAGTTAGGATTGTCTCAAAACACCCACTTGGTCAAACCTTCTTACAGTTAGGACCACAGTCAAAATCCCCTCTCGATTCCCCCAATGAACGAGAGGTCCACAAATTGAGCGATCAAACCTTCCTACAGTTAGGATTGTCTCAAAACACCCACTTGGTCAAACCTTCTTACAGTTAGGACCACAGTCAAAATCCCCTCTCGATTCCCCCAATGAACGAGAGGTCCACAAATTGAGCGATCAAACCTTCCTACAGTTAGGATTGTCTCAAAACACCCACTTGGTCAAACCTTCTTACAGTTAGGACCACAGTCAAAATCCCCTCTCGATTCCCCCAATGAACGAGAGGTCCACAAATTGAGCGATCAAACCTTCCTACAGTTAGGATTGTCTCAAAACACCCACTTGGTCAAACCTTCTTACAGTTAGGACCACAGTCAAAATCCCCTCTCGATTCCCCCAATGAACGAGAGGTCCACAAATTGAGCGATCAAACCTTCCTACAGTTAGGATTGTCTCAAAACACCCACTTGGTCAAACCTTCTTACAGTTAGGACCACAGTCAAAATCCCCTCTCGATTCCCCCAATGAACGAGAGGTCCACAAATTGAGCGATCAAACCTTCCTACAGTTAGGATTGTCTCAAAACACCCACTTGGTCAAACCTTCTTACAGTTAGGACCACAGTCAAAATCCCCTCTCGATTCCCCCAATGAACGAGAGGTCCACAAATTGAGCGATCAAACCTTCCTACAGTTAGGATTGTCTCAAAACACCCACTTGGTCAAACCTTCTTACAGTTAGGACCACAGTCAAAATCCCCTCTCGATTCCCCCAATGAACGAGAGGTCCACAAATTGAGCGATCAAACCTTCCTACAGTTAGGATTGTCTCAAAACACCCACTTGGTCAAACCTTCTTACAGTTAGGACCACAGTCAAAATCCCCTCTCGATTCCCCCAATGAACGAGAGGTCCACAAATTGAGCGATCAAACCTTCCTACAGTTAGGATTGTCTCAAAACACCCACTTGGTCAAACCTTCTTACAGTTAGGACCACAGTCAAAATCCCCTCTCGATTCCCCCAATGAACGAGAGGTCCACAAATTGAGCGATCAAACCTTCCTACAGTTAGGATTGTCTCAAAACACCCACTTGGTCAAACCTTCTTACAGTTAGGACCACAGTCAAAATCCCCTCTCGATTCCCCCAATGAACGAGAGGTCCACAAATTGAGCGATCAAACCTTCCTACAGTTAGGATTGTCTCAAAACACCCACTTGGTCAAACCTTCTTACAGTTAGGACCACAGTCAAAATCCCCTCTCGATTCCCCCAATGAACGAGAGGTCCACAAATTGAGCGATCAAACCTTCCTACAGTTAGGATTGTCTCAAAACACCCACTTGGTCAAACCTTCTTACAGTTAGGACCACAGTCAAAATCCCCTCTCGATTCCCCCAATGAACGAGAGGTCCACAAATTGAGCGATCAAACCTTCCTACAGTTAGGATTGTCTCAAAACACCCACTTGGTCAAACCTTCTTACAGTTAGGACCACAGTCAAAATCCCCTCTCGATTCCCCCAATGAACGAGAGGTCCACAAATTGAGCGATCAAACCTTCCTACAGTTAGGATTGTCTCAAAACACCCACTTGGTCAAACCTTCTTACAGTTAGGACCACAGTCAAAATCCCCTCTCGATTCCCCCAATGAACGAGAGGTCCACAAATTGAGCGATCAAACCTTCCTACAGTTAGGATTGTCTCAAAACACCCACTTGGTCAAACCTTCTTACAGTTAGGACCACAGTCAAAATCCCCTCTCGATTCCCCCAATGAACGAGAGGTCCACAAATTGAGCGATCAAACCTTCCTACAGTTAGGATTGTCTCAAAACACCCACTTGGTCAAACCTTCTTACAGTTAGGACCACAGTCAAAATCCCCTCTCGATTCCCCCAATGAACGAGAGGTCCACAAATTGAGCGATCAAACCTTCCTACAGTTAGGATTGTCTCAAAACACCCACTTGGTCAAACCTTCTTACAGTTAGGACCACAGTCAAAATCCCCTCTCGATTCCCCCAATGAACGAGAGGTCCACAAATTGAGCGATCAAACCTTCCTACAGTTAGGATTGTCTCAAAACACCCACTTGGTCAAACCTTCTTACAGTTAGGACCACAGTCAAAATCCCCTCTCGATTCCCCCAATGAACGAGAGGTCCACAAATTGAGCGATCAAACCTTCCTACAGTTAGGATTGTCTCAAAACACCCACTTGGTCAAACCTTCTTACAGTTAGGACCACAGTCAAAATCCCCTCTCGATTCCCCCAATGAACGAGAGGTCCACAAATTGAGCGATCAAACCTTCCTACAGTTAGGATTGTCTCAAAACACCCACTTGGTCAAACCTTCTTACAGTTAGGACCACAGTCAAAATCCCCTCTCGATTCCCCCAATGAACGAGAGGTCCACAAATTGAGCGATCAAACCTTCCTACAGTTAGGATTGTCTCAAAACACCCACTTGGTCAAACCTTCTTACAGTTAGGACCACAGTCAAAATCCCCTCTCGATTCCCCCAATGAACGAGAGGTCCACAAATTGAGCGATCAAACCTTCCTACAGTTAGGATTGTCTCAAAACACCCACTTGGTCAAACCTTCTTACAGTTAGGACCACAGTCAAAATCCCCTCTCGATTCCCCCAATGAACGAGAGGTCCACAAATTGAGCGATCAAACCTTCCTACAGTTAGGATTGTCTCAAAACACCCACTTGGTCAAACCTTCTTACAGTTAGGACCACAGTCAAAATCCCCTCTCGATTCCCCCAATGAACGAGAGGTCCACAAATTGAGCGATCAAACCTTCCATATGTATATATATATAACTATATATATACAAAAACCAAAACGTGTATGTGTGTATATGATTAAGCTTAAAGTACTAACACACATAATATAAATTCCTAAACTAAATTACCCAAGCAATGATCTTGATCTTCAATAAGCTTGACTTGGTAATCTCGCGGATGAAGCTTGAACTTGATCTTTAACTTTTGAATAGCAAGGCTTCACCGACATTCCGCCAACCTCCTTTGGATCATTCCGCCAACCTTCATTGGATTTCATAGTTGAAGCTCTATTCCATCCATCCTCCAACTACGTTGTTTGTCTACAATACATAGGAAAACACAAATACTAGACAAACAATATTAGTAATAAATTGTTTGTTAAACATCATCAAAACAAGAAGGCTAACACTTGGTTCGCCTTGCTGGTTCGCCAGTGCTTGAATTTGCTGGTCATGCATTTCTCTCATACTCTGCATGGCCATCTGCATTTCGAGCTTGAAGCTCTCTTGCTGTTTAGCCATGGCTTCTTCGAGCATCTTGGCCACTTGTTCCGCGCTTATCATCAGCGACTCGCGAGGTTGCCCCTCGCTGGATACTGTATTATCTGATACGACAGCAGAGCAGGCATCCGATTCTTCATCTTCTGAAGGAAGTCTTGTCCGAATCCTACCATAAGTTCCTCGCGTAATGGCTCCAGACCTCAGACGAGTTAGATACTGGGGTACTGGCGGGATTAACTCGGGATTATCCCGTGTCGATGCCCTTTTGCTGGTCATATTAGTGGTGACCCTCGAAAATTCTCCGTCTCCGACTACCCTTCTTCCTTGTCGGAAACGCCTAGACCTTGGTTTTGACATTTCGGTACTAAGCCTTTTAAAAACCGAAACTCTTTCGGGGACCGCCTTAATGCAGTTGCACTCAGACAATACTGCCCGAATGAGTTTGGAACAAGGGCATTGAGTTTCCTGTTCTCGGGGACTCCTTTTCCTGGTTTTACTCGTACCCCCATCACGATAGTACAACTCGTCTGCTTGAAGATCGGAGTAATCTATCGTGTGTGAGCACGACTTCTCAGGTGTAACGTTATCGTCATCAGACGATAATGTTTCCTTCTGAGGAAGAACTGCCTTCTTTGGGTTTTCAAAAGTTACACGCCTCAAAACATGCCTTTGTGGGCGTGAATTCTCAGCGGGCTCCCGGACTTCGATGCGCAAAGTAGTGTGCTTGGGTGCCATGATTTCTTTGTCATGTTGAGGGTTGCGGCGACCCCCATCATGTTGATTTGTTCGGGGCTTTCTTAGTGGGCCCAAACGTCCTTGGATTAGAGCTTTGCTTCGCTCCTCGGGAAGTGGACCGAGGCGCTCCAAGACTGACTTCCTTTTCTGGGATGGTCCTACGGGATTTCCCGGAGCAGTTGTGGAAATCACCGGCGGTCTGGATTGATTCGCCGGAGGTTGAACTTTCGGAGGCTGCAATTGTTGCTCCTTAGTCTGAATCTCCGCTTCAGACTTCGGTTTCAAAGCTTTGAGGGTTGATGGCGGTTTCTTGGCCACCTCTTTCTGCAACTTCCTACGGGCTTCTTCAGCTTGAGCCCGTGCCTGCGCTGATAGTGTGCGGCGCTTGCGAATGCGCTCCTCCAACGTTGATCGGTTTCGTTTGACACGGACCCATTCCATTGTTGGCGGCTTGGAGGAACCACCATTCATTGATTGTTGAGGCTGCTTGCCTAATTTGTTCTTCAGATCCGCGTTGTAGCGGATCCCGTCAACAGACTCCATGGCCTTTGCGAATTGTTTCGCAAGGCGTTGACGTTGCCTTTGGCGGGCTCTCTTCGAGAGAGTCACCACGCCCTCTGCGGCAGAAGGGTTGGCCAGAGCAGCTCCGACCTGGTTGGGAATTGGAGGAATCTCACCCGATGCGGCTTTGGCATCCAGCGGGGTGAGATCTTCGTTGGTGTTTTCAACGTCTTCAAACCAACGAGTTTTTCTCCTGGAGGAGAGTTTCTTGGACTTGGACTTGCGGGGGGAGGTTGATCTACAAAGATCCGATCTTTTTATAAGATCCGGTTACAATGAAAATCAAATAAAAGAAAAGAAAAATTACAACTTTTTATCCTTGTTTGTTGAACAAATCACGAGCTCCTGTTTTGCGGTCGCTCGCTTGCGTGGGTTGTTTGCCTGTGCCGGGGTTTATCCGTGGACCACCGCGAGATCTAGATCCGGTCGGATCTACGCAGTATGACGGGTATTATTTCACCAAGGAAATAATAGCCGAGGGTACTATTTCGCCAAGGAAATAGTAGCCTTTAGTTCTTGGGATCAAAGGCCAAGCTTTGATCCGGAGTATGCCTGCATAGATCTGAGATCCGATTTGAGATCCGGTTCCTCTCGAACTCTTGCCTTATTTGGCGTTGACGATCGCCGAGCACCGGATCTGGATGAGCAAGTCTTCAAAATCCCAAAGCTTGAATCTTTTTTAGATCTGAGTTTCGAATCCAGCAGGGCTTCGCATCCAAAAAATCCCACCTTTCAACAAATGAACCAAGCCCTCTATTTATAGGCCACCTTCACTTTGCCCGTGCACAGGTGGCCGACACACCGAGCCACCCTGAGGTGGCTCAGCCTTGGCCGAGCCACCTTGAGGTGGCTCGGTTTCGGCCGAGCCCCCCCTTGGTGTTGGGTTTCGTCGTTTCGTCGTTGTATCCGTTGATTTATTGGGACTCAATTCGTTGACCTGATTTGGCAGTAAATCCGTTTCTGAATTCGAGTCCGAAACTGATCTTGATTCGATCATGATTCGTCCGAGTCCGTTCTTGGTTGGATGACTCGTTGATTCCTCAACCCGTTAGCTTGATTCCGCACACGAGTGGATTTATTCCGTTATTTGCGTGCGGTTCGTTAGCCTCGTTAATCCGCTCCGTCGCGTATCACTTGGCTTTGGCGTTGCGGACTGACGCTCGTGTTTGGATACGTCGCCCGATGGTTCGTCGGTTTATGCCGAGCTGTGCTGAGGGACCTATAAACAGTTTTATACGCCTACAGTTATGGTATTCCTATTCTCCCTAGTGCAACTCAGTATCAAGTAACAGACAAGTGTACTTTTGCATAATATGCCCCAATCAACTTAGTGACCAAAGATTTGTAGAGACGACAACTCAGCCGACTTGTTGAGTCGAAACCCTCTCATGTAGACTCGAAAGGTGATACATGTCACCCCCTTTTGACGAAGATGAATCACCATGACCCACTCGACCGTTTGCCAGACGATTCGAAAGGTGTTACTTCTCTGCGAAGCTAAAGGACAACCTTTTCCTCGAGCCTATCCTCACTGGCAACGTGTCAATATTGCATTTAATGCATGGTAGGCACATCATGTCTCTATCTTCGATAGTCTTCATGACTCATCGGACCACGTGGGTCACCGTCCTGCCACCACTCACTTCTCGTTTAATGCTGAAGTGATCCTTCCCCCATTCGCTAGCCAACACCTGTAAAGCAAGCACTGACGTAGTTGTCAGCCCACACTTTACTACCGCCTTCCTATAGTCGATCGAAGTAACTAATCTACCCTTATACCCTAGGTATACATACAAGTACTATTCTATCATTACTGAGGACCAAAGATCTGATTCTAAGTCAATCTCTAAAATTAAAAATCATATTGCACATATACAATAACTCTTATAGTTCTTATTTACCCTACTCAAGCTCATTAGCAAACTTGATCGTCGGAGGTACAATGAGGGAACCAAGTCACATCCTCTCACGAATTTCTACAGGTGCTGGTTTTTTAGATTCTCAATTCAAGAACCAGACATAAAGTCGGGGAATAAAGCGTCATCTAATTAATTCTCAACAAACTCATCCAATCACGGATACATATTGACTGTGTGTCACTAGTACATCAATAGACTTAACATGAAATTAGACTTAAAACAATTTGAATTAGACTTAACATGATTTAAAGTAGACTTAAAAGAAATTTAACATGATTAAAATTAGACTTAAAAGAAATTAAATTAGACTTAACATGAATCAAATTGGACTTAACATGACATTAGACTTAAAATAAGTTAAAATAGAATTAACATGATTCACGTTAAGTCTAATCCAACTTATTTTTAGACTTGAAACAAGTTGAATTAGGCATAACATGATTTACATTAGACTTAAAAGAAATTAAATTAGACTTAACATGAACCAAATTAGCCTTAACATGAACCAAATTAAACTTAACATGAACCAAATTGGATTTAATATGAAATTAGACTTAAAACAAGTTGAATTCGACTTAACATGATTCATGTTAAGTCTAATTTAACCTGTTTTTTAGACTTGAAATAAGTTGAATTAGACATAATATAATTTAAATTATACTTAAAATAAGTTGAGTTAGACTTAACATGATTTAAATTAGACTTAACATGAACCAAATTTGACTTAACATGAGCTGAATTGGTCATGGCATGATTTAAATTGGACTTAATATAAACCAAATTGGACTTAACATGAATCAAATTGGACTTAACATATAATCCGTTACACTTAATATTAAACAAATTAGATTTATTATTCAACCCAATAGACTTAACATATAATCCTTTGGAATTATTATTCAACCTGATAGACTTAGCATACAAGCCCTTGAACTTCACTTCCAACTCATTAGACTTAATGTTTCACCTTGGATTTGAACTTAACATAAAAAATCATCAAAAATATCATATTTAGCCGGCATTTCTTTAAATTTTTATCTTTCCACAATGTTCAAACAGAAATTACGAATTTCAATAGACTTAACACACGAGCACCTCGCCGTCCTCCTCCAACACCGTCTCCTCTACCTCGTTCTTCGCCTTCAGTGTCGGAGACCGATATGTTGTTTGACGGATCCTCTGATGAGAACTTCAACGAATTTGAGGGTTTCGCCATTGTCATTGCTATTATCGACCAAATTTGGGCTTGTTTTGCTTTTAGGGTGAAAAGAAAGAGAGAGCGGGGAAAATTAGTGGGAGAAAAAAAATTTAATATGAAAAAATGAATCATATTGAATTTTTTTTCTATGTAATATATACCCCCAAATCAACAATATGGCCAGAGCGTGCGCCTAAAGTTTGGTGGTGGCGGAGAGGGATGTTGGTGTCAGAGAAAACAATGAGAAAGAGTGGGAGAGGAGGAAGGAGATGGGTTAGAATGGGGAATGAGGAGTCATGGTCATTAGATTTAGAGAGAAAATAATATAAGATATAAGGATATTTTAGGATTTTTTTTTATTCTCTCTCTATGCTTAATTGGCAAGAAATAATTGCTAAAAAAGAGCTGCAGCATATACATCTCCAATTTAAGAGCTGCAGCGTATGGGAAAAAGTTAGAAAGATTCCAGCACATGAAGTTATTAATTTTGGAGCCTTACACAATTTTCCCAATCATATATTAACTTTTACTTCCTGTTATAATAAAATATCATTTGTGATAAACATATTCTAGGTGAGCTCGCATTTGCAAGCAAGTGTCAACATCACCTGCCGCAATCACACCTTTTCATCGATCCTCTGATTTCTTCTATTTTCTCGATGGTATCTAGAAACCTTTGTTGGATCGTGCTTTCATGTGGGTTGTTAGTGTAACTTCGGTTCTTGCTTCCATGGTTAGTTATATATTTGTAGTGTAACTTTGGTTCTTGCTTCCATGGTTAGTTATATATTTGTAGCATAATTATGCGCAGTTGAATCTTGCTTTCATGTGGAGCTTTGTTAGTTTGTTTTAATTTTTCTCATCTCTCAGTCTTAGTTTAAACTAATCTAATTTTGACTGATGCAGAGAAAGAAAGTTTAGAGAAGGAGACGTTGGGGAGGGATTTTAATAAACATTGGGAAATTGGCCTTTAATCTTAATATTTAATATTTGGGTATTTTAGTCATTAGTTAATTATATATGTATACTATTATTTGCTAACAATGTTAAGTGAGGGATAAGAAAATACAAGCGTGGTGAATTAGGGAAGCACGGATTTAAATTTGAAGAGGAGAAAACTTGGGGATATATAGGAAAATAACCCATATACAATTAGGAGTTTTAGGCCATAGGTTGGCTGTAGGGGTGCATTCGGTTCGGATACGGTTCAGATATGATACTTATCATAACCATAACCACTTATTAAAAATGGATACGGATATGGTTCAGATATTCATCAGTAAGAAAAAAACATTATCATATCTGTATTAAACGAAAACGGATACGTCTTGGATATTAGAGAGTCGGATACGGATATGATACGGATACTAATCGGATATTTGGGAAATAGATATGAACAGGATATGACAAAAAATACATATGAATTTAATAACTCGTAAAGTAAGACAAGTTATTGTTAGACCCTAGAAGGGGTGATTAGGGTCTTATGCTAATCTAATCCGATTTTATGCCAATTAAAACTAATTAACAAGTTATTCTTGCAAGATAAACAATATGTTATAAGCAATAATTAGCAATATAACCAAAGAGCAATATCCTACCAATGAGATATATAGTGAAATATATGCAAGGATATATAAACTGATGCAAGGGTGAAATAAACACAAACTAGATAGTGGGTTAAATAAACAATGAGCAATACACAATAGCGATATAAGATATGAACATGAAAATAAGTGCGCCAATGCAATCTCAAACCCACGATATGATCACGAAGTTCGGACCTTCCGTCCTACGTCTCCGCTCCCCACTCCCGGGGAAAAATCCACTATCACAACCGAGTTTTCTACACTCACTCGAATAACGTTTACACCTTACACTCGGTTTTCTAGTTCACCGAAAACTTCACAATTCACACTCTCACAATATCAGTTTTCAACGCTCACCGATCAACGTCTACACCTCACACTCGGTTTTCTAGCTCACCGAAAACTTTACAACACTCATAATGTAACTACAATAAAATGTTCTCTAACATGAATGAGAACTCAATTAAGCACAACTCAATTGCTACAATCTCTCACAACCCCAATATACTATGTATGTAAATACTAAAAGCTCAAGTGTGTGTGTGTGTAACAATGAGATTCAATAAAACAAAATTGAACTAAACTCAATTATGAAAATCTAGCCTATAGAGATGATAATCAATAAACAAAGTAAATACAAAGCTAGAAATTGAGTTTAGAAAACTTCTCTATAGATAACAAGAGAGAGGGAGAAGATTGAATGCTCAAACACCAAAGGATGATTTCCACTTATTCTTGTGAAAATTTCTTCACAAACAAACTCTTTTAAAACAAACTTGAACCAAAATTAAACACCCTTAAACTTGTTTAAAAACTTTCTTGGTTGATCATGAAAGATGAGAGCAAGGAGGTATATATAGCCTCCCAAAATCTCAGCCAAAAACCTAATAGAAAAGACCAAAAAGCCCATAGAAAACAGCTGCAGAAAATAGCCGTTGGAAGCCAACGTATACTTCGGCGGTCAACCGTGAAATTCTCGTGGTCGACCGCGAGGCATATTCAAACCTTAGAAAATTTCCAGAGAAAGCTATGGTCGACCGTGGCAGTCGACCGTGGAAATTTAAGGACTGACGGTCGACCGTCACGGTCGACCGTAAAAGTTTCTGCTGGCTCCTGAGGGAAAAACATAGGCGCGGTCGACCATGACGGTCGACCGCGAACTGATACATGAAAATACAGGTTTGAAAACTGTTTTCTGATTTTGAAACCCTGTTTAAAAATATCAAACAAATTCCAAAAATTGTAAAACTTTGGGAAATGATTGTAGACATGATAATACACATGCTACAAATAGTCCAAAACAGTTTAAAAAGGACCTCCTAAGAGAAAAATATCATCATTTTACAAAATAGTCCAAAACATGAAAATATAAACACATGAGTTTTGGCACTTTAGCTTAACCATGTTTTAAAACATTACAAAATGATTTTGTAGACTTGAAGAAAGATGTAAACTATTGTTATGAAGTTTATAAATAATAAATATAGTATTTTTTCAAAATACACATATAATGCACTAAAACATGATTTCATTGAACTAAATAAAATTGATATTGATAAAATCATATATCTACATGTAAGTATGAAACAAAAATATGTTTTCTAGTTATATTCAATTGTTTCATATTAAAACTTGAAAACTCAAAACCATGTATGTATATATATAACTAAATATACATAGAAACCAAAACTTAACCCTGGTATATATATATATATATATATAACTATATATATATACAAAGAAACCAATAAAATGTGTGTGCATATTATATTGAGCTTAAAGTATCAACACATATAATATAACACCTAAACTAAATATACCCAAGCTTGTGAACTTCAACGAAGCTCTATCTTGGTACACTTACGGATGAAACTTGAACTTGAATCTTTAACTTGAATTGCATACTTCATACCACAACTCCGCCAACCTCCATTGGATATGATCATGAATGCGTAATTCCATCCATCCTCCAACATATTGTTTGCCTAGAATAAATATAAAACACAAACACTAGACAAACCCATCCATCCTCCAACATATTGTTTGCCTAGAATAAATATAAAACACAAACACTAGACAAACAATATTAAATATAAATTGTTTGTAAATCATCATCAAAACAAGAAGGCCAACAATCTCCTTCTTTTTGATGATGGCAAACATTTTACAAAAAGGATATATACATGAAAAGAAATGAATATATAAATTAGAATATATCATGCATATAAATAAGAAGAACTATCTGTAGGCGTCAAAAAATGCTAATAGATATCCCAAACATAGAGAAAATCACTCAAAGGGATCTCATATTGAAAATCAAAGCAAGAATGAACTGTCTCGCCAGCGAGACAGGCTTTGCTGTCTCGCCACCGAGACAGTATTTGCTGTCTCGCCAGCGAGACAATGTTGAAATGGTCAAAACTACCTTTGTAACTGCCCTACACGTGTCCATTAACTGCCAAGGGACGTGGGAAACATCGTGGGCGAAAATCACGTGAATAACTGCCAAAATAACGGAGTTTGAAACGTGGGAAGGTAGTTAAAACGAAAACTGCCTGCGGTTACTGTTTCCGAGACAGTATTTACTATCTCGTGGGTCGAGACAGCAAACACTGTCTCGCCCAGCGAGACAGTAAACACTGTCTCGCCGTACTAATGTCGTCATTTGTTGAGTTTTTTCAGTTGCAGACCCCTGAGGCTATAAATACCCCCCTAGGGTCACTTCTGACAAGGATCGAGCATTTTTACGAGCATTCCAGAGCAGGGAGAGAGCAGATTTGAGTTTTCTTGCAACGCCTTGAAATTAATCTTTGACTTGATTTTAAGAAGAACGACTATCTTACTTCGATAAGATATCGTTTTAATTTCTCACTTCGATAAACGAAGTCAGAATCAGTCAACCCCCTCTTCACGATCTGTGATTCGGTGGTCCACGAACCAAAGCGTTCCCGGCACAGGCAAAGTCCCACGAAAACAAAGATCGATAGACGATTTTTGTGTTTGTTTCTCAAAAGTTGTAATTTTCGCTTTGTTGTGTAGAAAAAATCTTATAGAAAGATTATTCTTTCGAATTTGTTGTAATCAAACAAAGTTATAATGAATTCCTCAACAGCACCGACTTTTGACTCAAACAATGCTACAGTAACTACGTCCAGAGAGTTTGGCGGTCGACCGTACCGGTCGACCGCGGGTACTATAGCACTGCATTTCAATTTTGTAAAATCAATTAAAAATAGTAAAACAGCTCAAAAAAATATGAAATTTTGTAGGAAGGTCAAAGATTCTTGCCCGATCGTCGCTAAGGAATCTGCCTGCAACATCCCTGCTCAAAACGACT
Source organism: Asparagus officinalis (assembly GCF_001876935.1). NCBI lineage: Eukaryota > Viridiplantae > Streptophyta > Magnoliopsida > Asparagales > Asparagaceae > Asparagus > Asparagus officinalis. The sequence goes on from NC_033794.1 coordinate 96,769,343, forward strand.
CTACACCAGTTACAGAGTCGTTGATCAATAGCTCACCGGTGCTGACGAAAAGAGCTCGTCAGAGACAGTGCCAGCGCCGTGCTCGACAATTGTCTAAGGCCATGCAACAAACCGACGGGGTCCATTATTATGCGGACCTAGAGTCGAGGAAACAGAAAATGACTCAGTTGCCTCAACGGTAAGATAATCATATTTCTGCACAACTTACGACGGAGGAGTGGACTCTCGTCAAAAGGGCCCGTTCAACCCTTAAGGAACGGATACAAAGGCGTAAAGCGAAGGCCGCCCATGCTCGTGCTCTTCGTCAACAAGCCCAAGGAACCAAGAAGGAGACGGTGTCTGAAAAGCCACCGAAGAACCGTAGAGTTTGGATGCCGAAGACGCCGCAAGCATCCGTTCCGGGCCCGTCTACTACATCAACGGTGAAACCCTGGGTTAGCCCAGATTTGTCCAAGTTTAAGATAACAATGGCGGATCGCCTCGGTCCTTCAGTTGACAATCGAGGCAAAGCCCCAGCCAAAGAACAACCAAGTCTAGCAAATAAACCCGTGGTAGTTTCATATACAGGGGGTCGTAAACACCCACCTGTCAGAACTGCACAAGTCCAGAACGAGAGAATACCAGTTCACTCTCGTTTAGGACCTCTGAAAACTCCACACCTGCAAGGGGGTGGATTTAAAAATTCAACTTTGGATCGCTCAGAGGCGACGACCAGTCGTCCTGTGCATGTTAACAGAGTTCAAAGGCAAAAGATAGGTTGCTCAAGTCATAATAACGACGAGCTGTACTATCAGAAAAACAATTCAAGAAAAAGGATTGTTCGAGAAAATGAGTCTCATTGCGCTTGCGAGAGACTCATTAAAGCAGTGTTGACAGAATGCGGATGCTCTAAGAATAATTCAACAAGAGTCTCCGTATTTCAAAGATTGTCCAATGAAGCGTCAAGACCCAAAACAAGACGTTTCAACAAAAAGAAATCTGTAATCCGACAAGATGAGCTTCCTGAGGTCACTATCAACATGACCAATAAAGGAAAGCAAAAGTCAGTTAACTACGACCCTGATTTCTCTCCGGGAGGGAGAGTTGAGCGGGGTCTTTCTCAAAGGATGGCGCGGTTACAATACGTCGAGATTACAAGAGAATGCACGAGGGACTCTCTTCAGATGAAGAAATGTCAGATACTTGTTCAGCCATTGCATCGGACGATACCGCGTCCAGTGTTGGGCAAGTCAGAGAATCATTTGCAATCACGCCGGATCAACAGGCTCATATCCTGCAGGAGGCGTTGGCTAAACAACGCGAAGAAATTAGAGCTGAGTTCAAAACCGAAATGGCGTTGACTATGCAGCAGATGCGAGATTTGCAGATTCAGCAACACCAACCGGAATCGAGCCGGAAGGCAGAATCCAGCCGGCGTAATGAAGAGGATGAGACTATCTTCGACGATCCTCCTCCAGATAAAGACAACTCCGGAAGCGGTCCGACCAAGTCATCCACTCAACCTCCACAGATCTACTTGAAGAAAAGTGAGGAAGAGGATAAGAAGATGCATGATCTCGAGAGCAAAGTCAACGCTCTGATGACAGCTCAAGAAGTGAAGAAAACGGGCATTCCCTACCCGTACCCGAGGGAGTGGGACCTGATTCCTTATCCCCAGAAATTTAATTTGATTAACTTTACTCCTTTTGATGGCAGGGGTTCACCAACTCAGCACTTGATCTATTTCAAGTCACATCTCGGCGCAATATCCGGGAACGAAGCCCTGATGGTCCTGTCATTCGTAGGAACCCTTCGCGGGCCTGCCTTCGATTGGTACCGACGCCTTAAGCCCGGGAGTATCACTAGCTGGGAGGATATGGAAGAACTATTCCTCACCAATTTCTTTGACGACGACACAGAGGTCTCAATTGGCACGTTGTTGGATGAAAAGCAGAAAGATGGGGAATCGGTTGACGTCTTTGTCAAACGATTCCGGGACAAAGCGGTGAACTGCAGAGATCCACTCACAGAAGAGTTCATCCTACAGACATGTCACAATAACTTGTCCCTGGATGTATTAGAGGTCATGGGGGTTGTGCCCTCTAAAACTTGGAAGGAGTTGAAATTGAGAGGTGAACAGGCCGAACGCTTTCTCAAGAGAAATAATTTGGAGAGAGGTCTGCCACCAGTTAATAATCAAAAGCAGAACTTTAATCCTCGAGACAGAGGAAGAGGATCAACGGTAGCTGTGGATGCACATCAAACGTCGCAACAGCCATCGCAACAACAACCATAGCAGTCATCCTTCCAACTGGCGCCAAATCAGAATCAGCAGCCCCCGAGGCAGCCCAAGACTTCTGAGCCTAGATTCCCGAAGGAATACTCATTCAAGGATGATGAAGTTCCGGTCATCTTCAAATACTTATTAGAGAACAACAAGATCAAGCTTCCACCGGTCACAAACCAAGAAGAAGCAACGAAAACCAATGACCCAAAGTATTGTGCCTATCACAGGAGGGTCCACCATCCCACTAAGACGTGTTATGTCTTAAAGGACAAAATACAAACTTTAATTGATGTTGGTATTGTGACGCCAAAGCCAAAGGAGAAGAAAGTAGGCACAAACGCGGTCTCAATTAGCTTCGGATCGGTTCCTTTGTCCTGGTTTCAAGCAGAGCCAGTATCAAAGGTCAAAGTGCAAACCATCAACGATGATCCTCATGGACAGCGCCAGAAGGGGCTTGTATCTCACACAACCCCCAACGGCGAAATCCTTTGGGTTCATCCGGATTTGCTCGAAGATGAACAGTGGACAACATCCACATCAAAGAAGAAGTCAAAGGGCAAGGGAAAAGAGAAATCCTGTTATGGAGCCTCGGCGATTCCCGAGAAGAACGATGAGGAGATAGCAGCTTTATCACTTTCTTATGGAGAACAGGAAGTTTTCGCTACGAGAAGTGGGAATGAGTACCATTATAAATATCCTGAGACTTCTAACCCAAATGCTACAACTTTGAAGGAGCTGGGGATAGTTACAACTCCTCCAGTAGCTGCTAAAAAGCCACAACAACCGGCTAAGCAAAAAGAGAAAGAACCCCAACATAAAGAGGTTCAAATTCCGAAGCAGTCTCGTTTCAGCCGATCGATTGGACGAGATAAACCGGAAAGCTCGAACGCGCCATATCGTTTCGACGTTATGGCTCAGCTGGCCTATATCCCAGCAAGGATTACGCTATACGAGTTGTTGCGCCTCTCAAAAGAAACCAGAGAAGCTTTACAAGAAGCTTTGGCTGATTCTGAAGTATTCCTCACTCAGATCAAGCCAACTTTCTGAAAAGCCAGAGTCATCAGTACAGCATTGCAATCTGGCAGCCACCAAATTTCCTTGCATCGCTTTCACCAAAGAAGATATGCAAGTCAGGAATTCGAAGCATGATAGGCCTCTATATTTCACCGGATATATTGGCTCTAGCGTTGTCAACCGGATCCAAGTCGATCCGGGTTCCGCCGTTAGCATCATGCCACTGCGGTTGATGTACCACCTCGGAATCCCTGCCAGCAAGTTAGCCTCCACAGGGACGGTTATCTACGGATTCAATACTAGCGGGTCGAGACCGTTAGGAAAAATCCGGGTGAAGTGTCAACTTGGAGATTTGAAGTCTGAAGTCACCTGCTATGTGATCGATGCGGAGACTTCTTATAACTTACTGTTGGGTCGCCCATGGATCCACGGTAATCTTATAGTTCCCTCAACCCTCCATCAGTGTTTGAAGTATGTCGACACTAATGAGGAGGTCAAGACGGTGGTCGCGGATAAGCAACCATTCAAGGGGTTAGAAAATTACTTTACTGACTCCCTTCTTTATGGTGCTGAGTCCGATACTGAACCATCGGCCCATGGCACGGACAGCGGAGAAGAAGCTGATACCGAAGCCGGGCTCGATTATAGTGAAGGTCTTGTACTAAATGACATTGAACCTCTTGTAATCGATCTTGACGGTGATGAATCGTCGGACGAAAGTTGTAACTGGCAACTTGCCGATGAAATAATAAAGGATGATTTAGAGTATTCGCCTTGTCTTGATAATGTAATGCAGGAATTGTATGACAATCCTAGTCTACACATGCCACTTCGCTCGTCTTGCACGACGATAAAATATCTTCAAAATCCAGTCGGAACAACTGTGATTCTGCCCGCAAAGACAAGGGGTGAAAAAGAAATAATCTTTGGAAAAGGGGATCCATCCCCAACTCCTGATCTTTTCTTGGACACCAATTCGGATGAAGAAAAACCCGGGCGACATTTCTCTCGGTACAGTTCGCAAGCGAATGATTATATGACGAACCGGGGTTATGACCTCTCACTCGGTGAAGGTCTTTATTTTGGTCAAGGTATTAGGGTTCCACCCCGTCCTGCCTATGTACCAAAAGGAAAACCAGATAATTATTACAGTCGTAATAGGGGTCTGGGTTATGCTTCATCATCCGATGACGATTATGGCCAACAGATCATTAACCAATTAATAGATAGGAGCGGACATTCATCCGATACTTCAAATTGGGATTCTGATGTGAGCATTGGAGAAAAGTTCAAAACGCTCATGTCAAACATGGCGACGGCTGACCCCTCTACAACAGAAGAAGACTATCAGTTACTCACTTGGGAAGATCCTTGGATACATTACATGAATATCCAATACGGTTATCGATTTGAGCAAAGAGAACCTCCTACCGAAGATAAGGTAGTCCAAGTTAATATGGGTGACGAAACTAATCCGAAACTTATATTTATTAGTGGTGATCTTCCACCGGACGAGAAAGAGGAACTAATCGCCCTTATTCGAGAATATATCGACGTATTCGCTTGGAGTTATGAAGATATGCCGGGACTCGACCCAGACGTAGTAATGCATAGCCTTAATATAAAATCGGATGCTAAACCTGTCAAACAACAACAAAGACGGTTTCGTTCGCAAATTATGGAGGCGATAGAAGCTGAAGTCAAGAAGCTAATTGATTCGGGATTTGTCAGAGAAGAACAACATCCTGAATGGTTGGCCAATATCATTCCAGTCCTCAAAAAGAACGGAAAAATCAGAATCTGCATTGACTTCAGAGATCTGAATACGGCCTGTCCCAAAGATGACTTTCCTCTACCGATTACGGACGTCATCATTGACAACACATGTGGGTTTGAAAGAATGTCATTCATGGATGGATTTTCTGGGTACAATCAAATCAAGATGCACCCGGATGATGAAAAGCATACAGCATTCAGCACACCCCTGGGTGTCTTCTGTTATACTGTTATGCCATTCGGCTTGAAGAATGCCGGTGCTACATACCAGCGAGCAATGACGAAGATCTTTCAAGAGCACCTCCGGAAGACTGTCGAATGCTATGTTGATGACCTGGTCGTTAAGAGTCGTGATAAAAACGACCACATTAATGATCTGAAAACAATGTTCGAGCTTATGAGAACTCATCAGCTGAAAATGAACCCGACTAAATCCTTCCTTGGAATGTCGAGCGGTAAATTTCTTGGATTCGTCGTCACCATAAAAGGTATTCATATTGATCCTGATAAGGTGAAGGCAATACACGAGCTACAACCCCCGAGAAATCTTAAAGAACTCAGAGGGTTGCAAGGTCGATTGGCATACATCCGTCGGTTCTCTAAACTTGCAAAGAAAGGCGTGTCATTCGTTTGGGATGAAGCATGCCAAAAGGCATTCGAGGATATTAAGAAATATCTGGCGAATCCACCTATTCTTGTTGCACCGAAATCGGGCAGACCGTTTTTGATTTATGTCAAAGCGACGAGCTATTCGTTAAGTGCATTACTTGCACAAGACGACGATAACGGTCACGAGCAAGCTGTGTACTATCTGAGTCATACATTAGTAGGAGCTGAGTCTCGTTATCCAATGATTGAGAAGGAATGCCTCGCTTTGGTATTCGCGATTCAGAAAATGCAACATTATTTAGTCGAACAGACGATTTATGTCATTTCCAACATAAATCTCGTCCGAGTGTTCATGACCCAACCGGCTTCCTTGAATTGGCAGTTGGCCAGATAGGCTTTACTCCTATCGTAATATGACTTGTACTTCAAGCAACAGAAATCTGTTAAAGGACGAGCTATTTGCGATCTTCTTGCGGAAAACCCTACGAAGGATGTAGTCGAATTGTACGACGATCTGCCAGATGAAACTCACGAAGTTAATACCACCTCACATCAACAAGTGTGGCAATTGTACTTCGATGGGGCTTCTCGATCAACCAACGTGGCAAGTGCACCCGGATGTTCTAAAATCTCCTCAGGAGTGGGGGTCGTTTTAGTTTCCCCGGAAAAGCACGTCTTGCCTAGAGCATATTCACTGACCGAACCATGCTCTAATAACGTGGCTGAATACAATGCATTAATAATCGGACTTAATTTCGCCAAAGAGCTGGGGGTCGAATACCTTGAGGCTTTTGGAGATTCTCAACTGGTAGTTAATCAAATACGAGGAGAGTATGAAGTCAGAAATCGAGACCTGATTCCATACCACCAGGTGGCCATTGAGATGGCAAGCTCGTTTGAAGAATTTTTCATCGAGTACGTTCCGCGTCTCCAAAACGCATACGCAGACGCATTGGCAGCATTGTCAGTATCCTTGGCTCAACCTCCCGAAACAGAGCAATTGATTACAGTGAGGACTCACCAGCTTATTGTTCCAATCTACGATTCGAACGCTAAAGAAGTATACTCAACTGGAGTTGAACCCGAAGTTCGAGATTGGCGCTTTCCCATTATCGACTACGTCTTATATGGTATATTACCTGAAGATGTAAGAGAAAGGGAATCGATTCGGCGAAGAGCGCCGAGATTTTATTACAACGCCACAGCGCAAATGTTGTATCGACGATCGTATGATGGTCTTTTACTTCGTTGTCTATCCAGCAAATAAGCGGAACAAGCACTCAAAGAGGCACATGATGGGATATGTGGTGCACATCAGCCTGGTCCCAAACTCTGTGATCGACTTAGGAGAATCGGGTATTACTGGCCAACTATGGTAAAAGACGCAGTCGACTACGCACGACAATGTGAAGCGTGTCAATTGCATGCAAATTATATGCACATACCCCCTGAGTATCTGCATCCTTCGGCGACATCATGGCCGTTCGAGACATGGGGAATGGACATTGTAGGTCCTATTTTTCCACCTTCGGTTAAAGGAGACCGTTTTATTCTAGCAATCACCGATTACTTCTCGAAATGGGCAGAAGCAGTTCCACTCCGAGAGGTGAAGACGAATGATGTGATCAAATTTATCAAACACCATATCATATATCGATACGGTGTTCCGAGGTGAATAGTGCACGATAACGGTCCTCAGTTCATGAGCAACGCATTTATTGAGTTCTGCGGTAAATTTAGGATTAAAGACGTTTCGTCGACTGCTTATAATCCTATAGCTAACGGATTGGCTGAAGCTTTTAACAAGACTATCATCAAAATTCTTGCAAAATTGGTGAAAACCAATAAACGAGATTGGGACGACAAACTCGGCGAAGCTCTCTGGGCTTATCGTACGACTGTCCGCACGCCTACCGGAGCCACCCCGTATGCTTTAACGTATGGGTGTGAAGCCGTCCTTCCATTGGAAATACAGATTCCTTCCCTCCGTATCGCTCTCGTAACGGGAATGACGACGGAAGAACATCATCAGAAACGTCTTGAGGAATTAGAGATGTTAGATGAGAAACGCTTGGAAGCTCAACAACAAATCGAGTTTTATCAAGCTAGAATTTCTCGGGCTTTCGATAAAAAGGTCCGACGACGAAGCTTTAAAGAAGGAGATCTAGTGCTCGCTGTTCGAAGGCCTATGATTCTCACTTCCAAAAAGAAAGGAAAGTTTGAACCTAAATGGGAGAGACAATCTATTCAAACGGTGCTTATCGCCTGATTACTCAAGATGGCAACAAATTAATGATGCCAATAAATGGGAAGTTCCTGAAAAAGTATTATCCATAATACGTTCAGGATAACCTATGTAAAACGGGAAGTTCCTAGAGAATCCTGTATAGGATATTTCAGGATAACCCGATGTCAGTTGTTTATTCTAAATAAAAAACTGATCATGTGAATAATTTATTCTTAATTGTTATAAAAATAATTAAGATCCTCATATTACTTTTGTTGAGATGAGATTTAATGACAGTTAATCTTTCCTCAGCAAAACCTTGTAATATAATCATGGAAGATGAGATTTGATGATTTGTAATCTCACGCTATGAAACCCCCATCGGTCGATTGATCAACGATCATCAGTATGTATCAGTCGACAGATTATTTCGTGTCAAATTCTTATGTTTAAAATCAAAATTTCCCACCGATTAGTTTGTGCAAATCAACAAACTCATTGTTATTTGCACCCTACTCCTATTCCTCACTTGGTCAAACCTTTAAACAGTTAGGACCAAAGCCAAAATCCCCTCTCGATTCGTTCCATGAACGAGAGGTCCACAAATTGAGCGATCAAACCTTCCTACAGTTAGGATCGTCTCAAAATTCCCACTTGGTCAAACCTTACTACAGTTAGGACCACAACCAAAATCTCCTTTCGATTCATTTTTGCGAACGAAAGGTTTACTTTTGAATTGAGTAATCAAACCTTATGACAGTTAGGGTTATTCAAACCAACCTATTTTCTCTAAGTGGAGATTCCACTGTGAGTTTCCTTTTCATCAGGAGATAGAATATAAAATTCTCCCTCTCCGATTCTGGGTTTATCTCTACCAACAAACAAGAGACCAGGAGATAGAATATAAAATTCTTCCTCTCCGAGTATGGGTTTATCTCTACCAACAAACAAGAGATTGAAAGATAGAATACCCAATTCATTCTTTATAATATCGGGTTCGTTATCCTATATAGGAAACACAACCTATTTACATTTTAAAATCCATGTCGTTCATACATGGGGGATGTTATCTCTATCCCTTATTAGAGATAAGCCTACATCTAACACATGTAGCCTACATATTCAATATGATAGTTTAAAGTCTAAAAGAGTTTAATTCTTTTAGCACAACGTTATATGTGAAACGGACCTAGATAATTCACATACTAGCCCGACTCAAACGGTAATCGGTAAAGGCATATCAAATCCGTTGATGGCTGAGGATTTGCCAAAAATCCTGTAAGTATTATGGTTATTTATTCTGAAATAAGAATAAGTAATCATAATGAAACCTCAATGAGCAAAAAGATTCAATATAATGAGCAAAAATGTTCACTATGTTGACCAAGAGTTTTCAAACAAAGTTACAAAAAATGTATGTTCTCCAATTACAAAAGTTTATACTGACTAATCTGATTTTCAAGCTGCAAAAGCTCTAACGCACGAGCCTGTTCAAGCTCAGCTGCCAATTTGATTTTGAAGGCTTCTTCGTCAACGCTGTGAAGCGCGGCGACCTCTTGTTCCTTTTCAGCAATTATTTTATCTTGAAGGTTCAGTTGCTGTAACAGGTTGCCTTCAATATGAATCTCCTGCGTCAACTCAGACTCCAAGACATCATGAGCATCCTTGGCCATTGCAAGTTCCTCCTCTAAGTGAGCTATTTCCGCTCGACTTGATTCTAAATCCCGGCGTAGGATAGCTTGGGCTTGTGTTCTTTTGCCAACATTCACCCTAAGTTGATCGCTGTGGGCTCTTAGCTGTTGGAGTTCGAGATTAGCTGATTTTTGAGAATCACGCCATGCTTGTAGCTTGGAGTCCATGCGAGAAGCAATGTAGGAAGGTACGCTTTCGGTGCGAAGACCCTTCAGAAGTTCAACATGTTGCTTCAAGTCAACCATGTAGGCGTTGATCGAATCAGCTAAATCATTATATCCTTCATCTCGGATCCCTGATATATAGCGGTCAAGAGGTTTCTTAAAACTCTCAAATCGCGATCCTTTGGAGAGAATACGATCAACCATAGAATTCAAAAAGGAGATGAAGCCGTCGAGATCAGAGCAAATGCCGGCTTTATCCGGATCCTCGTCTGCTAACAAGGCTTGGATGCTGATGGCTGAGGATTTGCCAAAAATCCTATAAGTATTATGGTTATTTATTCTAAACAAGAATGAGTAATCATAATAAAACCTCAATGAGCAAAAAGATTTAATATAATGAGCAAAAAGGTTCACTATGTTGACCAAGAGTTTTCAAACAAAGTTACAAAAAAATGTATGTTCTCCAATTACAAAAGTTTATACTGACTAATCTGATTTTCAAGCTGCAAAAGCTCTAACGCGCGAGCCTGTTCAAGCTCAGCTGCCAATTTGATTTTGAAGGCTTCTTCGTCAACGCTGTGAAGCGCGGCGACCTCTTGTTCCTTTTCAGCAATTATTTTATCTTGAAGGTTCAGTTGCTGTAACAGGTTGCCTTCAATATGAATCTCCTGCGTCAACTCAGACTCCAAGACATCATGAGCATCCTTGGCCATTGCAAGTTCCTCCTCTAAGCGAGCTATTTCCTCTCGACTCGATTCTAAATCCCGGCGTAGGATAGCTTGGGCTTGTGTTCTTTTGCCAACATTCACCCTAAGTTAATCGCTGTGGGCTCTTAGCTATTGGAGTTCGAGATTAGCTGATTTTTGAGAATCACGCCACGCTTGTAGCTTGGAGTCCATGCGAGAAGCAATGTAGGAAGGTACGCTTTCGGTGCGAAGACCCTTCAGAAGTTCAACATGTTGCTTCAAGTCAACCATGTAGGCGTTGATCGAATCAGCTAAATCATTATATCCTTCATCTCGGATCCCTGATATATAGCGGTCAAGAGGTTTCTTAAAATTCTCAAATTGTGATCCTTTGGAGAGAATACGATCAACCATAGAATTCAAAAAGGAGATGAAGCCGTCGAGATTAGAGCAAATGCCGGCTTTATCCAGATCCTCGTCTGCTAATAAGGCTTGGATGCGATCTGATAATGATGAGGAAGAAGCTGCGATGAGGGCAAATAAGTCAGTACAAGACATATATATATGCATACAAGACAATAAACTAAAGCATACCAAGTTCAACGGAAGAACCTCCAGCATGACTTGGTTCGCTCAAGGATGGCAGTCCGGATTCCTGAACAACCAAAGTTGGTTCAAGAATGGCAGTTGTTGATGCACCCGCTACATCAGATGCCTTTTCAACTAAAGCTTCAGAAGATGGCGGATCCAAACCAAGAGGGTCCTTAATAAAGGATTCTACAAACAAAAGGATTACAATGAGCATAATAGAACGTTGATCGGAAACTTGAAACAAATGGTGGGTAGAACTCACCAATTCTAGGCACAACATCGGCCGACGTACCAACTTCTTCAGTTGGTCTCGCTTTTGTTACGACCGGACTAATCTGGGGAGTGACGGTGACTTCTATTATCATCGGGTCTATAGGAGTAGAAGGTTGAGGTTCAAGAACTGATGATTGCAAATCAACCTCAGCTCCTGCCCATAGCACGAGTTCACTACCCTCCGGTCGATCAGACGTTCCAATAATTATAGTAGTATCAGTTCCAGCAACTGGTCCTATAATTCAAACACTTATATGATTAATCAAGTTAAAATATATATGTATGCATATATGGAGTTTACAGAATAAAGGTCTTACTTTCAGAAGGACCTGCTTCTGTTGAACCGACTCCAACGATGGATTCTGTGGCTGCACCAGGAGTTTTCCCCGATAATAAGTCGGAGATATACTCATGGTCGCCTTCAGAGAGATTGAAATCGAGGTGATGTTCATTGAATTCCTCGACCTCTGTTGTATGCGTGGTCTCTCCTCCAACAGATTCGTGCATTGTGACATCTACAAAATGTGTTGAGTCGTAAATGACACATAAATTTAGACGAATTTGCTCAAAAAAAAAAGACAATTAATTTTACCTTCGTTAGTCGGAGCTGATTCGAAAGCTCCACTACTGGTACCTGCTTCTTTTAATTTGACTAAAAGGAGAGAAAGCGCACAGGTCATTAGAGGAGGCACACGGTCCGACTCATTCATTTCTCGGATTTCTGGAGCAGCTTGTGGTTGGGTCGGAGCGACAGAAGGCCTTACAAGTCCTCTATCAAAGAATGAATCGGGAAGGCCAGATACTTCCTCAGAACTCGATTCATTCTCACCCGCCCCCTCAGAAGTTTCAGTTTCTTCACTATCAAACTCTTCTTCACTATCCGTTGGGTGGGCCGGTTCCCTTCCCTTTCTCGAAGATTCGGCAGCTTCTTTTCCTCGAGTCGACACCATAGTCTCCTCACGAGTCGCCTCTGCTGCTTGCTGCGGAGCTGCCTCTTCCTCTGAGTCGGATATTCTCCTGCGTCGAGTGACGATATTAGCGGCAATCAACCACTTACAAAAGAGGAAGGTCATCCGTAATTCTCCTTCTTCTAGACCCCCTACAGAAGTTGAGCAGGAAATAAGTTTGAGCGTTAAGAAGTATAAAAGCGATAAAAAACGAATAGTTACCTTGTTCATCAAAAGAAGCACTACGACCAGATGTCTCTTCTAGAGCAGGAAGATGAACGCGTGGTTTAGAGGTAGCTTTCTTTTGTTTCTTCAGAGGACGTGCATCAGAACCTTCGTGACGATGTTTGGTGCGTAACTCAGCTCGGGGAGAAGCTTGAGTTTGAGCTTGCGTGGAAGTTTGAGATCTTTGCCTACGAGCAAGAGGCACTGTATCCTCTTCATCCTCTTCATCGCAGCTGAGAACTTCTACCGTCATCCGGTTAGGATATTCCATGACGACTCTCTCTTTCTGTTTTTTCGGAGCAGCTTGTGGTTGGGCCGGAGCGACAGAAGGCCTTACAAGTCCTCTATCAAAGAATGAATCGGGAAGGCCAGATACTTCCTCAGAACTCGATTCATTCTCACCCGCCCCCTCAAAAGTTTCAGTTTCTTCGCTATCAAACTCTTCTTCACTATCCGTTGGGTGGGCCGGTTCCTTTCCCTTTCTCGAAGATTCGGCAGCTTCTTTTCCTCGAGTCGACACCATAGTCTCCTCACGAGTCGCCTCTGCTGCTTGCTGCGGAGCTGCCTCTTCCTCTGAGTCGGAATCCTCCGACGTTGAGTGGCAATATTGGTGGCTATCAGCCATTTGCAAAAGAGGAAAGTCATCCGTAGAGGCGGCGTCTCTAAGGGGAGATCAAATTCAACATTGGTGCAGCCGGCAATGCTCCAAAACCAAGCTCTCGCCCCGTCGATAAGTCCACCTCGAAAGCTGAGGTGACGATTCGGGTTGCCGATGTATATCTGATCATACCCGAACTGACGGGCGAATCGACATGGAAGATAGGGTTCGATGTGGCAAACATCCCTTATCCTGAACAACAGATATCCAGGTCGAATATTCATCAACCATCTGAAGCACCCGACATCCAAGATGGTGCGATTCTGCCTTGGGTCTTCAGCATCCACTAATGTAGTATTGTAGGTACCGGAGAACTGAGGGAAGCATGGGAAGAATTCCCAACACTTGTGAATTTTAAACTGCCTCGTTATGTCTGGCTCTCGATGCCTGATCCATTTGCAATTCTTGAGATTCTGCAACAGAGGGAGGCTAGAATTTGCCGTCTCAGGAGCTTCCATTAAATCTAGTCGATGAAGTACTAACCAGGTCATCAGATAAGTGTAGGGTAGCTCCAACTTCGGAACGGACAGACTGGCGGAGGGTTTCTTTTTCTCCTGAGTAAACACGGAGATTAATTGCCGTAATCCACTATGAATATCGGCCACCATAGCGGGAAGCAAAGATAATTTGCGACCTGTAGCTAGCTGGACGGCTGGATACAATACTTCCATTGGCATCGCATCTGAGGACTGGTGGGGAACTACGCACCTCTTTAGCCATAAAGCCAGAAAACCCGCCAGCAGAGCAGTAGGGCTAATTGGAACACCAGCTTGCCACAGATAAGAGCGGAACTTAGTGCCATGCGAAAATCCATCTTCTGAGCGCGAGGTATAAGATTGCGCATTTGTTTTCTTTAACAGATGATTGATTTCACCCGAACTCAAAGGAGACAATCCGCATACATCTGCCGAACGGTCATCCAGGTTCTTGAATAGATAATCGGCGAATTGTTTTAAGCTGACCTGAGGAGATTTCTTTCTGGCTTTGGGCTCCATCTCGGCCATGGCTATATGATAATGGCAGGTCAATTCCCATAAGGTGTCATGGGTTACAGTTGAGCTATCTTTCATCTTGTTCAGCTGATTGGTGGTCGGAAAGAACTCTTGGTATGGAACATCGCCCATAGGCAAACCAGACACCTGCATCATTTCATGCAGTGGTAGTCCGAGCTCCCCATTTTTGGTAAAGAATGTATTAGTGTCCGGGTTGTAGATCTCGAACAAACAAAGGAAATGACCTACACTAATCTGCAGGCCATGCATGCTGGCACGGATCGGGACATCCAACCCTAATTCTGCTAACTCTCGCCCCCAATGGTTCAACACATATCGGGTCATCCTACTCCACCACCATTTGTCCCCAGAGTAATGTACCCATCCATAACATCTAAAATTCTCTCTGGGTATTTTTTTTCCTGCTGCCGCTAACCGGTTCTTCACGATGTTGGCTTGCACTATCTTCTCATTCTGAGGTATGTTGTCTTGTCCTAAGACACCTGGATGAAGTCACCGCACATGAGCTCTTTCACTGGAACCTGGGGTGGCTTCCTTCCCAATGAAACCACAATGAATACGCTCGTGGTTTTCGGTTAACCTCCAGAACATCTCACGTCCAACCGATAGGTTCCTGAACTTTAACAGCGAATGATCTCGAGGGATAAAAGGCAGATATAAGAATGATGATCCACTCTGGTGCAACCACTATGCAGGCTTGCAGAAAGCAATCGTCGGATCCTTTATGGAGTCACCAAACAAGAAGTCTAGTTTCCTTATACATTGGTTTGAGTCCTGCTCTGAGATTAAAGTTGCGTCTGTGATTAATCGTCGCAGAATACGGCAACTACCTTGTTGAATCAACTCTCGGGCCTCTTCGCTGTAATCTGACTTGAATTGGGGAGATGATTTGATTAATGGTAGCCCCTCATAATAAGAGTGAGTGGCGCTACTCCGGCCCGTAACGGCATCAGTAGTAAAGATGGTTGAAGGAAATCGGACTGATAAAAGAAACATACACATAAATTGTGTGAGTGTAGTCCTAAAATTTTAGAGAAAACGGTATATCTTACTTCATAAGATATAGTCGCCATCTCACAGCAGGTGTGACGATTTTCCATCTACCACGTGTATAAAGGAGATACGCGTTACTATGCACGGGCATTATAACGGCATACCAAAACCTTTCAATACACGTGGGATGATATGAAATCGCCCCTGTGTATTCTGAAGTGTGTTTTGTCAGAGCAAAACAAACACTTTTAAGCGTCGATCCCCTCAAAGGAGGATACCGGCTCTTCTCGAGGGTATCTCAAAGGATACAAACGAGGATCTGCAAGCAAATACAAGTACACATATATATGGAACTGAAGAAATACAGTATTTAAATTCATGAAAGGGTGAAAGAGATATACCTCCACGTGAGATCACAGCAGGGACAGCCTCCTCAGGGCTCTGAACAGTAGGTCGGCTTCGGGTTCCTCTGGATCGACGCTGCGACATAATGAGTAAATGATCTACATTGGAACCCAAGAGGAAAATCAGGATTTTAAGCATGAAATCGAACAAAATATCATAGAGTGTGGCCGAAACAATGCATGCACAGTCACAGGTGAAGAAAATCAAAGTGTTGGAGAAAAGAGGGAAATCAGACCTTTGAAATCCAAGTGGAATCTCCCCAAACGAAGCCCTACCCAAATCAGAAACGAAGAGAAGAAGAAGAGGTGAAGAACTGGTCGAAAATCGCTCGAAAATCGCCCAAGAATCACCCAAAAAATGGCCAAAATCCGACGTGAAAAAGCCCTAAAACCCTAAGTCCCGATTTATATAACAGCTGCCTCGCTGAGCGAGACAGAAAACTCTGTCTCGCCGAGCGAGATAGAAAACTCTGTCTCGCCGAGCTGCCTCGCTGAGCGAGACAGAAAACTCTGTCTCGCCGAGCGAGATAGAAAACTCTGTCTCGCCGAGCAAGACAAAAAACTCTGTCTCGCCGAGCGAGACAGAAAACTCTGTCTCGCCGAGCGAGACAGAAAACACTGTCTCGCCCAGCGAGACATAAAACTCTCTTGGCCAAAAGCCAAGTGTAATACAGATGGATACTCCAATAGGTACACGAGTCTAAACTGTATTCCTACCCTCAACAGGAAGTTTCTGGAGAATATTAATCTGAATATTCTTAAGGATAACCTGATGAGCTCTCAATGGATATATCAATGCAGTGATAAAAGCTGAATCCACAAGAGCAAATATCAACTTCAATTCAAAATCTCGACAACGGTCAAGCGATAAACGCGACGCCGGGAAAACATTAGCTATTCTACGAAGAACTGAATAGACTAAAAGCAGAAGAGATCAAACATTGAAGCCATTTACAAGTCCTTCCACACGATCTACTCAGCCGAGCATTGAAGGGATCTTGCAGACCCCTGAGGCTATAAATACCCCCCTAGGGTCACTTCTGACGAGGATCGAGCATATTTTCGAGCATTCCAGAGCAGAGAGAGCAGATTTGAGTTTTCATACAACGCCTTGAAATTAAGCTTTGACTTGATTTTAAGAAGAACGACTATCTTACTTCGATAAGATATCGTTTCAATTTCTCACTTCGATAAACGAAGTCAGAATCAGTAAACCCCCTTTTCACGATCTGTGATTCGGCGGTCCATGAACCAAAGCGTTCCAGGCACAGGCAAAGTCCAACGAAAACAAAGATCGATAGACGATTTTTGTGTTTGTTTCTCAAGAGTTGTAATTTTCATTTTGTTGTGTAGAAAAAGTCTTATAAAAAGATTATTCTTTCGAATTTGTTGTAATCAAACAAAGTTATAATGAATTCCTCAACAGAACCGACTTTTGACTCAAACACTATACTCATAATATTTCTCCCCATTTGATAATATCGAAAAGGGGAAAACAAGGAATGAATAGAGCGCAGGCTCCCCCTACAAGTAAGCATGGGTGAGTATAAAACATAAAAATATATAGGGATTGCTCCTCCTATCAAAATATCATATGAAGTATATGAAATAAAGACCAAGGCAAAACATGTGAGCAAGCATAGATGAAAAATATGCTAAATTTAACTCACATACAAGAAGACAATGAGAACACATATATATATGTCAATATGAAAATAGTGTCTCATTAACATAATGTAAAAACCATATAAAAGAATAGATTTATGAAAACAAAAGAAGAGGAACATGAGAATCATGCAAAAAGTTTTCAAATGAAAACAAATCAACCAAATGTAATCATAAATTAAATTTTAAGCCCAAAATGATGTTTGATCAATAAAGACAACTTTCTTTGTAGGACTTGATCAAACCGCTCATAGAATACATTATAAAGCGTATTTGATTGTGCTATATAATGAATTCAAAGAAACAAATCAAAACATAATTTTTGAAAAAATGCAAGAGAGGCAACAATTTATCAAGCTCTTAAGCTTGTAACAATCCATATAAGGACTTTTAGTACCCGATAAACAAGATTTGGGAATAAACACCCAATAAATCCGGGGGGTTATATAAACACAAACCTCTCATCAAAGCAAAACCAATAATCATGAAACCAAAAGAGTATGACCAATAAGAAGAATTGTTTTCATGTTCAAAAGTTTAAAGTATAATTTTCAAAACCAAGAAAAGGAAAAAAAACACTAAAATACTTGGTTTTAAAAATCAAATTTGTTTTGGTACCCAAGAATTCTTGGTACCAAGAGATTTAGGGACATGATCCCTATCTTTTAAGCTCAAAGCCCTAGGGTTATGAACCCTCTTGGGCGCATATGGTGCACTAGCACGGTCAAAACAATAATCTTACAAATGACCCTTCCAATTACAATTTGTGCAATGAAAGAGATCCATTTGTTTTTGTGGACCATTATCTCATGTACGGGAATCATTTACAAATAAAGATTTTTCTTTTAAACTATACCGCAAATGAGAAACATTATTAAACAAAGGTGGTTTACTTGAGAAATTTGGCAAGTTTGAATATTTTTTCAAATCATATCAAAACTTTGCCAAATGGCTAAATCTACCACAAACATCATATTTAAAAACATATGGTCTACTAGAAACATTTGGCAAATGAGATTTCTTTTTCAAATCAAAATAATATTTTGCCAAGTGACCAAAACGACCACATATATCATATTTAAACACATGAGCATGCTTATGATGAACTTTATGAGTGTGTACATGTACATATGTGTGTGATGAAGAAGCCTTATGAGATGCACAAGAAGCATTAACCTTAGAAGATTTGTGTGCATCATAACAAAATTTAGCAATGTGGCCTTTATGACTGCAAATTGAGCATTTGTAAATTTTGCTATACAAGTGTGCATAGTGTGTAGGTGATTTTGTAACACTAAGTTTAGCACACTTATCCATAAGTTTCTTATGGTTACCAATGCATGTTTTAAAAGTTAAATCTAAAGATGAAATGCGATTTTTAACAATATTCAACTCATCATTAGACATATGTGCATTAACATTAGAAGTAGAACATAAATATTCATTTATAAAGAAGCTGTATCATTTTTTATGTTCGCTACTTCTAACATGGCATCAATCTTAGCATGAGATAGGATAGCAATTGATGAGATCAAATTTTCATTTTCCAAATTTAATAAGTCATTGTTTTCTTTAAGCATAATATTTTCTTTTGTAATGACATCAAATTTGGAAGCTAGCTTCTCATAATCAGATTTTAAATTATCATGCTTGCCTTGTAAATCAATAAAATCTTTATACAATTTGTTATAGGCATGCAATAATTTTTTACTAGCACAAGCAAGTTCATCACTAGATAAATCATTAGTGGTTTCGAACTCGCAAACCTTACTAGGTCTATCGCCTAGTGGCCGTGTGCATGATGCTCCATATGAACTTGAAGTCGGATCCTTCAAAGCTAGTCGGATCACCTCCAAGTCCCATTGATGTGCTTCAATAAATTTCCATAAGGTGTAAGCACTATCAAAATGAACAAACAATATAAGCATTTAGTAAATATTCTAACAAAAATATTGTTCATAGTAATCATTCTATGATCATCTTTACTCCACTTGGATTTCTCCAAAGTGGGTACAATATAAGCACAATCTATAATTTCCCATAATTCAAAATGTTTAGAATGAACAAAAAGTTTGAATCTAACACTCCATTGGGCATAGGGAAAATTATCCAAACGAGGAGAAACATTAGTGGCATAACCTAAACAAGGTGCACTGTGTATATCCATAATGTATATATATGCAAGCAATGCAAAAAATCAAAAATTAGATTAGCACAAAAAGATAACTTGGATCTTTAACTCAATGCGATTAGTCCTTAAATCAAAGAGCACCAAGCTCTGATACCAATTGTTAGACCCTAGAGGGGAGGTGATTAGGGTCTTATGCTAATCTAATCCGATTTTATGCTAATTAAAACTAATTAATAAGTTATTCTTGCAAGATAGATATACAATATGTTATAAGCAAGAATGAGCAATATAACCAAAGAGCAATATCCTAGTAATGAGATATATATATTGAAATATATGCAAGGATATATAAACAAATGCAATGGTGAAATAAACACAAACTAGATAGTGGGTTAAATAAACAATGAGCAATACACAATGGCTATATAAGATATGAACATGAAAATAAGTGCGCCAATGTAGTCTCAAACCCACGATATGATCACGGAGTTTGGACCTTCCGTCCTACGTCTCCGCTCCTCACTCCCGGGGAGAAATCCACTATCATAACCGGGTTTTTTACGCTCACCTGAATAACGTTTACACCTCATACTCTGTTTTCTAGTTCACCGAAAACTTCACAATTCACACTCTCACAATGTCAATTTTTAATGCTCACTGATCAACGTCTACACCTCACACTCGGTTTTCTAGCTCACCGAAAACTTTACAACACTCACAATGTAACTCTACACCTCACACTCGGTTTTCTAGCTCACCGAAAACTTTACAACACTCACAATGTAACTACAATAAAATGTTCTCTAACATGATACAACACTCACAATGTAACTACAATAAAATGTTCTCTAACATGAATGAGAACTCAATTAAGCACAACTCGATTGCTATAATCTCTCACAACCCCAATATACTATGTAAGTAAATACTAAAAGCTCAAGTAGGTGTGTGTAACAATGAGATTCAATAAAACAAAATTAAACTAAACTCAATTACGAAAATCTAGCTTATTGAGATGATAATCAATAAACAATGTAAATACAAAGCTAGAAATTAAGTTTAGAAAACTTCTCTATAGATAACAAGAGAGAGGGAGAAGATTGAATGCTCAAACACCAAAGGATGATTTCCACTTGCTCTTGTGAAAATTTCTTCACAAACAAACTCTTTTAAAACAAACTTGAACCAAAATTAAACACCCTTAAACTTGTTTAAAAACTTTCTTGGTTGATCATGAAAGATGAGAGCAAGGGCGTATATATAGCCTCCCAAAATCTCAACCAAAAACCCAATAAAAAGACGAAAAAGCCTATAGAAAACAGCTGCAGAAAATAGCCGTTGGAAGTCAACGGATACTTTGACGGTCGAACGTGAAATTCTCGTGGTCGACCACGAGGCATATTCAAATCTTAGAAAATTTCCAGAGAAAGCTACGGTCGACCGTGGCGGTCGACCGTGGAAACTTAAGGACTGACGATCGACCGTCATGGTCGACCACGAAAGTTTCTGCTGGCCTGAGGGAAAAACATAGGCGCGGTCGACCGCGAACTGATACATGAAAATATAGGTTTGAAAACTGTTTTTTGATTTTGAAACCCTATTTAAAAATATCAAACAAATTCTAAAAAATATAAAACTTTGGGAAATGATTGTAGACATGATAATACACATGCTACAAAAACTGGTTTTTAGAAAGGACCTCCCAAGAGAAAAATATCATCATTTTGCAAAATAGTCTAAAACATAAAAATGTAAACACATGAGTTTTGACACTTTAGCCTAACCATGTTTTAAAACATTACAAAATGATTTTGTAGACTTGAAGAAAGATGTAAACTATTGTTATGAAGTCTATAAACAATGGATATAGTATTTTATTAAAATACACGTATAATGCACTAAAGTCATTCTCCAATATATTGTTAATGCGCAATTCCATCCATCCTCCATTGGATATGATTGTTAATGCGCAATTCCATCCATCCTCCAATATATTGTTTGCCTAGAATTAATATAAAATACAAACACTAGATAAACAATATTAAATGTAAATTGTTTATAAATCATCATCAAAATAAGAAGGCCAATAGTTACATCATAGTCTTTGTTGCTATTATGTATGACAAACATCAGAACACCATAGCAGGCCCTAAACAAAAAATAAAAAATATTGAATAACATAACTAAAATGTGATAATCAATAACTACAACTGACCTCACAAACTACAACTTACCTTAAATGAACCATTTGATGTCAATATGAAGTCATTCTCTCTTTGATTCATAGAGCCTGTATCATTCTCATGGCAATAAAGTCACATGTTATTGACAAAAAATACATGCAATAAAGTCATAATACAAAAATAATAGTCACAAATCTAGAAATAACAAGTCACAAATCCGAAAATAAAGCCACGTACAGACTTAACATGAGCAAAGTCACATACAATAAATTAAAAACCCACAAGTTCTACAATATAGTTTCCTAAGCAAAAAAGCATGCAAACTAAGACAATCATATTCTTGAGAAGAAAATATAAAACAAAAGATGAGACCCACCAATGCAAGAGAAATATTAAATATCATCATCCGAGTCAAGGACCTCCACGATGTCACCTTGAAAAAATAAAAGAGCAATTGTCATTTTAAATATGTGAAAAATTTTAAATTTCAAATCATATGCTTATGAAGTTAAATAACAAACCTATGGGTGCTTTTACAAAAGTTTCGGCAATCTCTGAGTCGTCATGATCCGAAAGCTTAACCACATCAAGAGCATCATCATTCATAGTTTGCACTTTTGGAACTACAAAAATTTATTAGAATAAAACATACAATCATTTAATTGACAATTAACTAAATATAACAGAATCTAAGCAAAATTTATAAATTCACCTCCTTTCTCCGCTTTAATCCAATCTTATGCACATGTCAACGCCTCTACTGATCCATTGTCATTCATCTTCTATAACAATGAATCATAAGGCTCTGGTGCTAAAAGCCGACTCAGAAGCCACGGTTGATGCCGGTATACCCAAAACATCTCTTGCAACTTTTGCTAGTACAGGATACCTTCCAAGACTTGATTTCCACCAATCCAATATATCAAATTTCCCTGTTGTTTCATCTTCGCATCGGACAATACTTTCTTCCATATATAAATCTAAATCTGTCTTAGAAGGCTCTTTCTCAATAGTTTCGACAAATTGTGCAAATCTAGATTTTTTTCTTTTGTCACCAACTCTTTCCACTTCCTTTGCTTGTGAGCTTGAAGCATTTTCATCATTTTTGGATTACTTTTTTTCAAGAGATGCATACTCTCCATGCAACTTTTTGATAATATCTAAAATTTCAAGTGTACACCTTTCACTATCCACGCCATAAATCTCCTTAAAGTAATATTTTATTGCAATTATTTTGTACCTCGGATCAAGAAAAGTAGCCACCGCAAAAATCTTATTGTACATGCTCCATTATTTATCAAAATTTTCTTTTCATTGCAAAAGTCATAGCCACAATTGTATCATCCTCACTTTTCAACCATTCTATTAGAATCAATTGAATTTCGCAAAATTCTTCAAATAAAAGATTGCAAGTAGGATTCATACTACCGGAAAGGTGATTAGTTGTATCATAAAAGTGTTTCAAATATTTACTCAAAGTTTTAATATAATTCCATTCTTCCTCCGATGGACAATGAATGTATTTGTCATCGCTAAGTTCAAATCTATGAAAAGCAACTTTGTACTTTAAATCATTCATCAACATTAAATAAGTAGAATTCCATTTGGTGCAACAATCAAGGGCTAAGCCATTTTCTCCAACCATATTAACTTGCTTCGCAACATGATAAAAATTCTCTTCCATCTTCGGTGAACATTTAACATATTTAACACTAAGCCTTACTTTTTCAATAGCTTTAGTGATAATTTTAAGACCATCTTGAACAATGAGATTTATAATATGTGCTCCGCGTCTCACATAAAAAAAGATTCCGTCACAAAGGTAGATACTTTTTAAGACGTTCCTTCCCAATTTTAACGACAACATCATTAGCTTTATCATTATCTATCGTAATTGATAAAACTTTATTATCAATTTTCCAATCAAGTAAACGAGTGATTAAAACATTGCATATATCCTTCCCTATGGAGTTATGGACTTTAATGAAACCAATTATACATTTTTGAAGCTTCCAAGATTCATCAACATAGTGCGCGGTAATGCACAAATATGCCACATTTTTTGAAGATTATGTACATTTATCCATTGTCAAGCTCAATCTTATGGAAGATGCGGCAAACAAATCAAATAAAGATTTTTTATATTCAACATAAACTTTCATACATAACTTTTGTAATTTGTGCACGACTTGGAACATTGTGATTTGGACGAAGAGAATGCACATATTGTAAAAAGAAGTCATGTGTGACCAAGTTAAATGGATACTCATTGATGATGATAGCTTTTGCAAGTAAAGTTTGACTCTTCTCATTGTCAAAATGATAATTACTAAGTGCACAAGTCCCGTCTTTATTTTTTATAGTTGCTTGAACCAATTGTTGACGAATATCGGGTCTCTTCTTTTTAGGGCACTTCATAATATGATTTCTAATGTGTATAGTACCTCTTGAACTACGTCCATCACATTCAAACAAGCAATGTTTACATTTTGCTATCTTGATTTTTATCTCAACTTCTTTCCCATCGATAATTTTCTTTTCTACTTTATCAATTTTCTCAAAGTTTAATATGTTGGCCTTCTTGTTTTGATGATGTTTAACAAACAATTTACTTCTAATATTATTTGTCTAGTATTTATGTTTTCATATTTATTCTAGGCAAACAACGAGTTGGAGGATGGATGAAATCGAGCATTCAATGATCATATCTAATGGAGGTTGGCGAAATTGTGGAGTGAAGCTTATGCAATTCAAGTTCAAGATCCAAGTTCAGTTTCATCTGCATAGTGTACCAAGTCAAGCTCATTCAAGTTCAAAATCTAGTTTGGGTAATCTAGTTTAGGTTTTATATTATGTGTGTTAGATACTCTAAGCTCAATATCATATACACATATTTTATTGGTTTCCTTGTATATATATATAGTCATATATATACATAAGTTTTGGTTTCTATGCATATATATAGTTATATATATACATACATAGTTTTTGAGTTTTCATGTTTATAAATATAAAATCACATGTTTCATATTTATTATTGTGTTTTAGAATATATTTCATAGAATATGTAATTTTGTGAAAATATTGTATTCTTAGTTTTTGGACTTAACAATAATCATATACATATTTTACTAAGTCTACATAATCATTGTGCAAAGTTTCAAAACATGGTTTAGCCAAAATGTCAAAATTCACATGTTTACATTTTCGTGTTTTAGACAATTTTTGCAAAATGATGATTTTTCATATATGGGAAATGCAATTTAGAAAATTCTTATTGTAACATGTTCATTTACATGTTTATATACATTTCCCAAAGTTTCATTATTTTTGGACTTCATTTGTTATTTTTAACAATTTTCCAAAAGTCTCAAAATCTGTTTCAAAATCTGTTTCAAAACCTATTTTCTGTAGTGTCTGTTTGCGGTCGACTACCACGGTCGACCGCCATGAGTTCAGAACTCAGGTTATTTTTTATTGGCTTGCGGTCGACCGTAAGTAGTCCAGAGACTTTCACGGTCGACCGTCGCTTGTCCCTCGCGGTCGCCCGCCGCACTGTCATATCAGTTCTAACGGCTAGTTTCCAGAGCCGTTGTTGAGTTAGTTTTTTGGTCTTTTCTTGGTTTTCTCTTGGCTTTGGGGTTTCATATAAATACCCCCTTATACCTCAGTTCTAAAAGCTATCCAAGAAATATTTTAACAAGTTTTAAAAGAGTTTAAGTTTGGTTTTAAGTTTATTTAAGGGTTTGGTTTGTGAAGAATTCCATAAGAGGAAGTGGAGATCAATTCATTGAGCTTCAATCCATCTCTCTCTCTTATCATCTAGAGAAGTTTTCCTAAACTCATTCTAGCTTTTATTCATAATTATTTGTTGATTATTATTTCTATTAAGCTAGTATTTACATTTGAGTTTAGTTGTTTTTATTTTACTCATTGTTTACACACACCCACATGAGCTTATTGTATTTTTCATACATAGTATATTTAGGTTGGTGAGAGTTGTAACAATTGAGTGAGCTTTTATTATGCTCTCATCCATATTAGAGAACAATCATTTATTGTATTGAGCCTTATCGTGAGATCACTTTGTAATACACTTGTACACCGAGAGGAGTGTGTGGTGAGAGTCGGGATCGTCCCAAGAGGAGTGGCATCGGTTGACGAACCTAGGGAGAGGTTATAACCGAGCACTTGAGGGATACACGGCTAGGTCCAACACTTGTGAGGGTATAGAGTGGGTTTGCAAGAGTGTGAGTTGTAGAGTTTTCGGTTAGCTAGAAAACCGAGTGTGTAGAAGTTTCGGCTTCCAAACCGGATTGTGATAGTGGATTTCTCCCCGGGAGTGGGGAGCGGAGACGTAGGACGAAAAGTCCGAACTCCGTGATCATTTGATTGTGTTTTGTGTGTGCTTTGGCTTTTATTCTTATTTGTGTGCATTGCTCATTTCGCCATTGTCTCACTATTTAGTTTGTCCACTATCTAGTTTAGATTATTTACCCTTGTGTTGTTTATATATTCTTGCACATACATTGCCTATATCTCTTTGTTAGGATATATCTTGTTATTCATATTACTTATTCTTGCTTATAACTCTTGTATATCTATCTTGCAAGAATATACTTATTAATTAATTTTAATTGGCATAAAATCGGATTAGATTAGCATAAGACCCTAATCACACCCCCCCTAGGGTCTAAAATTGGTATCAGGGCTTGGTGCTCTTTGATTTAAGGTCTAATCGTCTTGAGTTAAAGATCCTTGTTATCTTTTTATGCTAATCCTGTTTTGATTTTATTTGTATCTTGCTTGTATATTTTTATAAATTATGGATATGAATGATGCATCTTGTTTAGGCTATGATTCTAGTATTGCTCCTAAATTCAATGTTTTCCCCTATGCTCAATGGTGTTTTAGATTCAAATTATTTGTTCAATCTAAAAATATCGATTTATGGGAAGTTATTGATTATGCTTATATTGTACCCACGTTGGAGAAATCCAAGTGGAGCAAACACGATAAAAAGATGTTTATTATGAACAAGCTTATATTAGAATTTTTATTAAATGCATTTAATTCATTATTGTCTAACAAGCTTGATTCGTTTGATAACGCTTATACATTGTGGAAATTCATAGAAGCGCATTAAGGGAACTTGGAGGCGATCCGACAAGCTTTGGAGAATCCTGCTTCAAGTTCAAAAGGAGCATCATGCACACGGTCACTAGGCGATAGCCCTAGTGAGGTTTGCGAGTTCAAATCTATTAATGATTTACCTAATGATGAACTTGCTTGTGCTAGTGAAAGATTATTGCATGCCTACAAGAAATTATAAAATGATTTTATTGATTTAAAAAGCAAGCATGAGGATTTGAAATCCGATCATGAGTTGTTAGCATCTAAGTTTGAAATTATTTCTAATGAAAATGTGATCCTTAAAGAAAACAATGAAAAATTAAAATTAGATCATGTTTCTTTAACTTTAAATGTTGCTAGTTTAACTCATGAAAGAGATAATGCCATGTTAGAAGTAGAGAACATACAAAATAATATTGGTTCCTTTATAAATGACTATTTATGTTCTACTTCTAAAAATGCATATGTGCCTAAAAATAAAGAATTGAATCTTATGAATAATTGCATTTCATATCTAGATTCAACTTTGAAAATATGCTTTGATAATCATAAGAGGCTTATAGATATGTGTGCCAAGTCTAAGAAATCATCCACTCATCATGCACACATATATAGCAAAGTTTATAAGTTATGTGTGCCAAGTCTAAGAAATCATCCACTCATCATGCACACATATATAGCAAAGTTTATAAGTGTTCTATTTACGGCCGTAAATGTCATCTAGCTAAATTTTGCTATGATGCACACAAACATAAAAATGTCAATACTCCTTGTGCATCTCATGTAGCTTCTTCATCACATGTACACACACATGCACCCATTGTTCATTATAAGCATGCTAGTGTGTTCAAGTGTGATCATTGTGGTCTTGTTGGTCATTTGGCCGAATATTGTTTTGATTTGAAAAATAAATCTCATTTGCCAAATGTTTCTAGTAGACCACATGTTTTTAAATGTGATGTTTGTGGTAGGTTTGGACATCTTGCTAAATTTTGTTTTGATGTGCAAAAAGTTTCTATTTTGCAAAATGCTCCAAAGAAACCATCTTTGTTTAATAATGTTTCTCATTTGTGAAATAATTTAAAAGAAAAATCTTTATTTGTAAATGATTCTCATGCACGCCCACTTGATCAACACAAATCATTTAACCATCTTCATTGCACCTATTGTAATCGGAAAGGTCATAAGTATAATTTTTGTTTTGACCGTGCTAGTGCACCCTATGCGCCTAAACGGGTTCATAATCCTAGGGCTTTGAGCTTAAATGATAGGGGTCATGTCCCTAAACCTTTTGGTACTAAGATTACTTGGGTACTTTGAGCTTAAATGATAGGGGTCATGTCCCTAAACCTTTTGGTACTAAGATTACTTGGGTACCAAAACAAATTTGATTTTAAACCAAGAATTTTAGTGTTTTTATTTTTCTTTTTTTTGGTTTTTTATTTTTCTTTATCTTGGTTTTGAAAATTATGCTTTGAAATCTTTTTATATGAAAACAATTTTTAACTGATCAAATCTTTTGTTTTCATGATTATTAGTTTTGATTTTAGATGAGAGGTTTGTAGTTATATAACCCTCCGGATTTGTTGGGTGTTTATTCCCAAATCTTATTTATCGGGTGTTAAAATGTTTATATAGGTTAATACTAGCTCAAGAGCTATATATAATTACCTCTCTTGATTTTTGAAAATCAATGATGCATCATTGATTTTATGATTTAAATTTTGATTTATGATTTCTTTTGGTTAATTTGTTTTTATTTGAAAACTTTTTGCATGATTCTCATGTTCCTCTTCTTTTGATTTCATAAATCTATTCTTTTATATGGTTTTATATTTTTTTTTTTTTTTGTGTTAATGAGACACTTCTTTCATATTAACATATTTATATGTGTTCTCATTATTATTATTTTTTTGTATGTGAGTTATGTTTAGCATGTTTTTAATCTATGCTTTCTCACATATGTATGCCTTAGCATTCATTTCATATATTCTATATGGTATTTTGATAGGGGGAGCAATCCATATATCTTTCTATATTCTTATACTCACTCATGCATATTGATAGGGGGAGCTTTCGCTCTCTTCATCCTTTTATCCCCTTTTTGATGTTGTCAAATGGGGAGAAATATTGTGAGTATACACTTCATTGTTTATATGCATGTGAATTATAATTTATATATTTATTTTCTTTCATGCATATATCCTTTTTGTAAATTATTTGTAATCATCAAAAAGGAGGAGATTGTTAGCCTTCTTGTTTTGATGATGTTTAATAAACAATTTACTTCTAATGTTGTTTGTCTAGTGTTTGTGTTTTTATATTTATTCTAGGTAAACAACGAGTTGGAGGATGGATGGAATCGAGCATTCAACGATCATATCCAATGGAGGTTAGCGGAATTGTGGAGTGAAACTTATGCAATTCAAGTTCAAGATCCAAGTTCAGTTTCATCCGCATAGTGTACCAAGTCAAGCTTATTCAAGTTCAAGATGTAGCTTGGGTAATCTAGTTTAGGTTTTATATTATGTGTGTTAGATACTCTAAGCTCAATATCATATACACACACATTTTATTGGTTTCCTTGTATATATATAGTCATATATATATATATATAGCAATTTTGTGAAAATATTGTATTCTTAGTTTTTGGACTTAACAATAATCATATACATATTTTATTAAGTCTACATAATCATTGTGCAAAGTTTCAAAACATGGTTTAGCCAAAATGTCAAAATTCACATGTTTACATTTTTCGTGTTTTGGACTATTTTGCAAAATGATGATTTTTCACAAATAGGAAATGCAATTTGGAAAATTCTTTTTGTAACATGTTCATTTACATGTTTATATATATTTCCCAAAGTTTCATTATTTTTTGACTTCATTTGTTATTTTA
Organism: Asparagus officinalis; assembly: GCF_001876935.1. Lineage (NCBI taxonomy): Eukaryota > Viridiplantae > Streptophyta > Magnoliopsida > Asparagales > Asparagaceae > Asparagus > Asparagus officinalis. The sequence continues at coordinate 96,798,895 of NC_033794.1, forward strand.
ACAATTTTCCAAAAGTCTCAAAATCTGTTTCAAAACCTGTTTTCTGTAGTGTCTGTTCGCGGTCGACCGCCACGGTCGCCCGCCATGAGTTCAGAACTCAGGTTATTTTTTATTGGCTCGCGGTCGACCATGGAGGTCGACCGTAAGTAGTCCAGAGACTTTCGCGGTCGACCGTCGCGGTCTACCATCGCTTGTCCAGAGCCGTAGTTTGTTTTTTTATTGCTCGCGGTCGACCGTCGCGGTCGACCATCGCACTGTCATATCAGTTCTAACGTCTAGTTTCCAGAGCCGTTGCTGAGTTGGTTTTTTGGTCTTTTCTTGGTTTTCTCTTGGCTTTGGGGTTTCATATAAATACCCCCCTTATACCTCAGTTCTAAAAGCTATCCAAGAAATGTTTTAACAAGTTTTAAAAGAGTTTAAGTTTGGTTTTAAGTTTGTTTAAGGGTTTGGTTTGTGAGGAATTCCATAAGAGGAAGTGGAGATCAATTCATTGAACTTCAATCCATCTCTCTCTCTCTCTCTTATCATCTAGAGAAGTTTTCCTAAACTCATTCTAGCTTTTATTCATAATTATTTGTTGATTATTATTTCTATTAAGCTAGTATTTACATTTGAGTTTAGTTATTTTTATTTCACTCATTGTTTACACACACCCACATGAGCTTATTGTATTTTTCATACATAGTATATTTGGGTTAGTGAGAGTTGTAACAATTGAGTGAGCTTTTATTGTGTTATCATCCATATTAGAGAACAATCATTTATTGTATTGAGCCTTATCGTGAGATCACTTTGTAATACACTTGTACACCGAGAGGAGTGTGTGGTGAGAGTCGGGGATCATCCCAAGAGGAGTGACGTCGGTTGACGAACCTAGGGAGAGGTTGTAACCGAGCACTTGACGTAGACACGGCTAGTTCCAACACTTGTGAGGGTGTAGAGTGGGTTTGTAAGAGTGTGAGTTGTAGAGTTTTCGGTTAGCTAGAAAACCGAGTGTGTAGAAGTTCCGGCTCCCAAACCGGATTGTGATAGTGGATTTCTCCCCGGGAGTGGGGAGCGGAGATGTAGGACGGAAGGTCCGAACTCCGTGATTATTTGATTGTGTTTTGTGTGTGCCTTGGCGTTTATTCTTATTTGTGCTCATTGCTCATTTCGCCATTGTCTCACTATTTAGTTTTTCCACTATCTAGTTTAGATTATTTACCCTTGTGTTGTTTATATATCCTTACACATACATTGCCTATATCTCTTTGTTAGGATATATCTTGTTGTTCATATTACTTATTCTTGCTTATAACTCTTGTATATCTATCTTGCAAGAATATACTTGTTAATTAATTTTAATTGGTATAAAATCAGATTAGATTAGCATAAGACCCTAATCAACCCCCCCCCCCCCCCTCTAACATAATCATACATCAGAAGTTAATTTTTTCCCCTTTTCTCAGGTTTTTTCTTTGTTTTATTAGAAGACTATTTTATTGCGGGTTCAATGACCGGTTCAACAGGGGGTTCGACTATGGGTTCTTCGTTAGAAGCTTGAACTGATAGATTAGACAACATGATTCTAATACCTATTCATTGAAATTTATAAATTTAATAAAACAAAAATATAATGATACAAATTACAATTATAAATTAGGATTTTCAATTCAGTCAACGAATGCTAGAAATTATGGCTTTTATCAGAAAAAATAGAGCTTAGGTTTTGAATTCACCTTACTGATATACCAAATCGAGGAGGAGAAGAGAAGGTTGGATGTCGTCGGTCGTCGTCGCGAAGAGTCGGAGCCGGAGTGGGACGCGAAGGCATAGGCGCAGCGAGAGGCGGAGCTCGGACGGGGGTGGAGGGGCGGAGCTCGGACGCCGATGCGAGATTCGAAGGCTGAGGCGGAGGTGGTACGCGGAGGCGAAGGCAGTATGCGGAGTCGTAGGCAGAGCGGGAGGCGAGCTCTGAGTCAGGGCGGACACGAAGGCGGAGACTGAGGCGTGACGCGCAGAGGCGATGAGGGACAGCGGGATGCAGAGATCGACGCGGGGCGTGGAGGCGGAGGCGACGCGGACGCTGAGGCTGCTTGGAGGCGGAGGGCAGAGAGGGAGGGACGCGCAGCGGGAGCTTGAGTCAGCTTGGAGGTGGAGGCGGTGGGAATTGGAAAGAAGATTTAGGGTTTTGAGGTGTTTTTTGAGTTAAAAACTTGGGTCGGGTTGCGGATATATGTTATAGACCCGACCCAATAGAAGTACTATACTTAACCCATTTCAAATATCCGGATATCCGGACCGTATCCGCAATTTCAACTCGATAACCGTATTCCAAACCATGGATAAAAAATTAAAACCGTAACCGAAACCGAAACCGAAACCGTATCCGACCGGTTTTAATTTTTTCCTACCATATTCGCTTTCTATACGGATACGATTGCGGTCGGTCCGAATAAAATCCGGTCCACTTTGCACCCTACTTGGCTGGCCTTGCGGGTGCACATGTGCTAGCGCACGAAGTTACCACCTGTCCATACTTTTAAGCAGGGGGTAACAAACCAATTTGGGCCTGAGTAATAGTGATTGGTTCAAGCTATGGGAGAGAGGAGAATCGTCTACACAAAACCACGTGAAGGTGCAGAGGAATAGAAGCTACGGGCAACTACCACTATACCCTTTGTTTTCAACATTTGAGTTTGGTCACTGTTTAATAGCGATGGGCAAAATGGACATTCACTGCTTAAGCAGGACGACACAAAACAAAAGAAGGCATACAGGACAATCGTTAGGCTCGAAATTGGTTATTTGGTGGCTTATTGTCAATTAGGTAACTTAAAGTTTTGATCCTATTATAATTTGATACCCCCAAAGTATTTATGTAACATTTTGATAATCATATTTCATTTTGAAACTTTGTCCATATTCCGTTAAAATTTTCTTTAGAATTTTAACACCTCTTTAGCACGTAATTAGCATACAATACAATTGCATCCATTTTTACCTAGTTGCTAAGCATGTGATAAAAAATACGTGTTGAAATGTTTATGTTCATCAATAAACCTTTATGAGTTCTAAAGAACATTGTTACACTCACAATATCTTAAAAACATATAATTTTCTATAGTTTTTATATTTTCCCTTATAAATCGGGGCAGAAATAGTTTTTTGCCCTTAATAAAGAATTACTACATTAAAGTAGGAATACTTTTTCATAGCAGAAAGAACAGTGTCATTACTAAAAAATGCAAGAGCTTGGTATACAAAATGGTGGTAGTGCCTCTGTTGGGCCCACCAAGTATTTGCTACTGTTTGGATCAGTGAGAAAACTAAGAAATAGAAACTGATACTCGACACACCCATGTGAGGTATCATACCTCCCTAAATAATTTCCTTTCTTTTGTTTGATTGAGAAGGAAGCGAAAAAAAACATGTGCATGTGAGACCCATCCTCTGGAGATGTAATTAATGCATTGAGTCTCAAATTTAAAGAAATCTATCTCCAAGCTAATAACTCTGAAATGAGCATAAATATGAATATGTGGATTCCGCAACCCATTTAACACGGATCATTGTCTAGAAATAGATTTTAGAGAAATGAACCAAACAGGCAAAGATATAAGAGCATCTCCAACAGCTTTCTTATTTTATTGGTATTTTCACTTTTAGAGAATTTTGAGCTTTTTTTTGTCCAACAGATTCCTCATCACATTCCCCAAAATAGGGATGAAGGAGAAAAAAATGGGAATCTTCCCCAAATCTGGGGCATTCTTCAAATATTTGGGGAGAACTTTGTCATAAATGCAGCACGTTCTTCAAAACGGGTTGGAGGAGAAAATAAATATAAAACAAAATCCGTAATTATAAAAAAAGTCATGAGGACAGTTCCAATGCATAAGAGCATCCCAAAATAGGGATGTAGAATATTTTTATTATTGTGATAAATGCATGATTCTTCAAAATGGGGAAGCTGTTGGAGTTGGAGCAAAAATAATTTGAAGAATATGACTTTTGCTTCCCTATTTTGAAAAAAATTTTAGGAAAACTGTTGGAGATGCTCTAACACTATGAAATGAGGGGGCAAAAAATAAAAAGTTCATGTCTAAATCTTTATTGTTAAAGTTCATGTCAAAGATGTAGAATATTTTTATTATTATAATAAATACATGATTCTTCAAAATGAAAAAGCTGTTGGAGTTAGAGCAAAAATACTTTGGAGAATATGACTTTTACTTTCCTATTTTGGAGAAATTTTTGAGGAAGCTGTTGGAGATGCTCTAAGAAACTATCATGACACCCTACGCTGGAGGAATAAATATTCTAATGTTTGCGTTTGTTCACCGTTTGACAGCAATGGGCAAAATGGACATTCATTTCTTAAGTAGGAGATAAGATTTCGATGGCAGAATTGTAAATATAGACAAATTTAATACACTGCATTAATGTGAAAAGGGTAAAATTGAAACAATTCATTGCATTAATGGTGACTGATTACATTGAACAATGATACAAATTTAATACACGTCCTTTAATACTCTCTCTTACATTAATAGTGCTACATTCTTTAATACTCTCTCTCTCTCTAACTCGCTTCCCGATCTCTGTAAATCTCACATGAAGAACACAACAACGCATTGAATCTGGATTCACTGAATTGATCTTCAATCCAGATTCACTCCAACGAATTGAATCTGGATTCACTCCAATCGATTTGCTGCTCCACTGGATTTGTGAATCATTCTAACCATCCAAGCAGAATAAGAAACTTATGGTAAAAAACAAGCTATAAAATTTTATAACATGAAAAATTTTCACCTTTTACAGCAAAAAGTTATGATTTTTATGGTAAAAAACAAACACCTCACATAATTGAATCTGGATTCACTGCAGTGAATCGAGATTCACTGAAGTGAATCGAGATTCACTGAAGTGAATCTAGATTCACTCATGCGTTTATTGAAGTAAAAAATAAGCTGGATTCACTGCAGTGAATCGAGATTCACTGCAGTGAATCGAGATTCACTGAAGTGAATCGAGATTCACTGAAGTGAATCGAGATTACTCATGCATTTATAGAACGTGTTTGATGATTTTAAGCAAAAAGTTACAATTTTTACATTAAAAACAAACTGGCGGTCAGCGGCGGAGAGGAGAGGGGAAGGGAGATGGCTGCTGGTCGCGACGGTGAAGGCTGGTCGTGGTGGTGGCGAATGGGGCTGACGGCGTTTCAGGAAGGAGGTCGGAGAGGAGGTGAGGCGGTGACTAGGGTCGGAGTTCGCCGGCGGGGGCTCGTCGGGGCTTGGGGTTGACGGTGAACTCAGGCGGCGCGGTCGTCGCTGCTGGTCGGAGCTCGAGCGGGGGTGGGGTTGACGACTCGAGTTGGCGGGTTCGCTGGGAATGGAGCGGAGGAGATGGAGATGGTCGGGTTGGAGGGACAGCGAGGGTGCAGGCGGAACTAGAGGTCGGGTTTGGGAGCTTGGCTTTGCCGGCGTGGAAGCTTGTGTTGATGGCGGACGAGAGAGAGAGAGAGAGAGAGATAGCTGGGTAGGAGAGAGAGAAAGTTGGGTTCTTTGGAGGATGACCGAATCCTTCAACTGAAGAGAGGTGTGACTTTTGGGGAACTCAACAGTCACATTAATTACCTCTCTTTGGAGGCTGATAAATTTACCTGATTACCCTTATGCAGCATTAATTGTCTTATAATCTCAGCCATTGGATGAATCTCAATCCAACGGAGTGGATAGGTTTTTAGTTTTTAGGATAGTGAGGTTTTTATTTGAACCTCTCCCTATATATATATATATATATATATATATATATGTGTCAACTTAGTGGATAGGTGAATAGGTTTGGTGCACAAACTTTATATCCACTCATTTAACATATAAAAAGTCACTTTTCATATCATGCAAGGATCCCTAGGAAACATTCAAGGGTTAAAAGTTTAGTGGATGTCCACGTTAAGTGGACACAAGTTTTTGCTCTATACTATATTATATAATATAGTATTATATATATATATATATTATATTTCAAGGGTAAGGAGAGAAGGTAAATACATCAATGCAACTTGTTGACTTTGGTTTACAAATTCCCAGCAGACAATCTTATGGGGTGATTTGCGACATAACCAGAATATCTGAGATGCTCATATTACCTTCTTACCGCCTACAAATTGTACATGAATCATTCTATTCTACGGGAATGTTCTATAAGAATCTATTCCTTCATAACATACATTGAGTATTTAGTCCTTTTACCATTTTTGTTAACGTTGTTTAGGACAATTTTTAATTGTTCAAGAAATTTGTATAATTCAAAGTTTATGATAACTTCTGTCTAATTTATAAAGTTTATAGGATTTTTTTGAAAGATGTGCCAAAGTTTAGTTGGGAATGGTATATTTATTGATAAATTTACTAAACCCCCAATAACTTCGGGTATTTGGCACTGAATCCTCGAAAATTTTTGAACTCTCACTAAATCTCAATGACCTGGGGAATTTCAAAAAAAATCTCAATGACCTGGGGAATTTCAAAAAAAAAAAAATCACTTTTTTCCCCACTTACCCCTATGACATTGTCAGCCAATGTTTCGAGTTACGTATCACTTAAACATCATAAACTAGTCATTGAAGATTAAGTAAAAAAATCAAAATATTTTAGAGATTTTTTTTAAATTCCCAAAGGTACTGCGAATTTAGTGAGAGTTTTAAAATTTTAAGGGGTTAAATGCCAAACGTCAAAACTTATCGGGGGCTTTAGTCAAATTTACCCTATAATAGCCGTTGCCAAGAATTCAAATTACAGAGCCGCTAGCATGCTCAATGCTCTCCGCC
>NC_033794.1:96806711-96836887 GCF_001876935.1 Asparagus officinalis
AATGTAGATTAGGGAGGGGGGGGGTATTCATTGGTGTAAATTTGGGGATAATGAGATAATTTTTGGAACAATATTTTTTGATGTTATTCATTAGGGTAATTGGTATTGGATTCAACTTCATGATGTTATTAGTTTGTTGAGATAATTGTGGGATAAATACCTCACTTTCTCTAAAATTACACAAACTATATAAAGATTGCTTAGCCCCCACCCTCAAAATTACCTCATATCGCTTCCTGGGGAAAGAGGGGAACAAAATTACCCACTTTCAATCGCCCTCTCCTCCATCGTTGTTCTCGAGCTGGATCGCCTTCTCCTCCGTCGCCCCCTCGAAGAGATCCGACACCAACATCGTCACCCTTAACGTCGTCGTTCTTGAGCTCGATAGCCCTAGCTGGGCCCACCTCCGTCATCATTCTCGAGCTCAATAGCCCTAGCTGGGCCCACTTCCATCGTCGTTCTCAAGCTCGATAGCCCTAGGCGGGATTTCCCCACCGTCATCTCCTCCGCCTCCTCCTCTGCCGCCTCAACCATCTCTCGAACCCAGGTATGTGCCCTTTTCCCTCAATAGTCGACATAAATGAAGTGAAGCGTGACAAAAAGATGAGGACGTACATCTAGATTTGGATATTGGGTTTATAATTAGCCTTGTTTAAGTTAATAATAGGGAGTTGATTTACTTTGTCCCTTCCATTTACTTACAAATTGAGAAAAATATTAAGTTTATGGATGTGAAATGTGAATTCTTGGTCCATCTAATTATATAAAAAAATATGTGTACCCACTAAGGACTAACAGCTAGATGTTTGGTGCTCCCTGCTCAATTGTTACAGTCTGAATATACGATTTTCTTTAAATTGGGACGAATTTAAGGTAAAAGGGTTTTTGAGTGAAAGTGGAAATTATAAGTGCTAAGGTTGTTTGTTATAAGTGATCCCTCTGTGAATGCTTGTTATAAGTAATCACTCTGTTATATGTTAAAGTTGTTTGTTATCATTGAACATAAATTATAAGTGCTGACATAGTAGACTTGAGCATTCAAACACCAAAGTTTTTGCTATATTTGAACTCTTACATGTACATACTACATAAAGCTATAGCCTTTAAGCAAATGAATTTTGGTCATTATTGATATTTGCATTGTAGGATGAATTTTGCTTCGGAAACTTAAAATGTTGAAGAGTACTCTCAAGATAGTGAGAGGGCCAAAAAGGCTAGGTGTTACTATGTAATATGGTCAGAGCAATAGAATAGAGAGCTACTAACTAAGGCTTTTAGTGGAGAAGGTGAAGAATGGCAACAACATGGATAATGTCAACTTCAAGAAATATATCATCACTCAAAATGTGTTGTCATTCATGAATGCTAAATTTGGAAGAACTTCTAAATTTGATCATGTAAAGAATAAGATCACGAGTTGGAAGAAGAAGATTGAACCAATTGAATTACTATTGAGGAACAATTCTGGGTTTAGTTGGGACCCAGTATCTCAAAGAATTACTTGCTCTGTTGAGGTGTGGAAAAATTACAAACAAGTTAACTTCTTAATTACCCAAAGTTTCTAACTACATAATATATTGTTATGTTTGCTAATTACAAAAAAAGAAAAAAAAAATTAATTTGTTATCTTTGTTTTTTGACAGGCTCATCCTAATACACCAATGCTTAAAGATAAGTTATTTGAAAATTTTGAGGATATGCAGATGGTGGTGGGTAGCCACTCAGCTAGTGGGAGAGCAGTTGGAGGCTTAGGAAGTGAGGGTGTAGAGAGTGCGCCATTACATAATGTATTGGATGAGAGTATATTTGATGATGAGATTGGACTTGATGTTATGGGTGAAGCAGAACCTACTCAACCACCAGTAGATCCTCCACCACGTCCCCCTAATAGCACTCCAGGTCCTGTCACTCCCGTTGCTGAATCTGTACCATTGACCTCTAGCACTAGCAGAAATGTTCGTAGAGCACCTTCCGGCACCACCGCCTCTGCATTGTCTCAACCCATCGTGCAAGAAATGGCGAGTGAAATTACAATTATAAGTAAGGCTTTACAAGAGTTAGTCACAGAGGTGAGGTTGTTGCGAAGCTGCAACCAACCGTGGGTCGAGGGAGTGGCTTCAATTTCAGAATTTACCGATGAAGAACAATTGACTGTCCTTAGTTAAAATATTTCCCAAGACGTGACAGATATGTTTGTGAAGATGAATGATGATCAAAGAAGAAGGTTTATGATTTGGTGACTGACTGGAGTATTTCCAAATGACGACAATCATTATGCTTATTAATGACTATGCTTGTGGACCATAGTTTGATGACTACTCTTTTGGAGTTGTATTTTTGGGAACATAGATGTTGTTAGTTATATGCTTTTGGACTTTTATGTTAAGCACATGAATGCTTTGATGATTACATGGTTTTAAATATCATTTTTGTACATATATATGTATGTTAAGCACATGGATGCTTTGAATGACTATCATTTTTGTTAATGGTCAATGTCAAATATATCACCTCATACTGGAAACAAATATCATATCTGGCCTGAAGCAATAACTACATGAGCTGATTTTACATGGACATGGCTTCATTCAGATATTCAAATGAGATGTAACTAAAAGGTTCAAATCTTCTACCAGACCGACATCATAACAAGTAAATGATTTCTCACTTCCTGAGGATCATAGAAATGAATGAAAAAATGCATGAATCTTTGTTTTGATGGAATTCTTGTAGTGAAAGTAATTGGTGAATATCTTGTAGTGAAAATCTTGCTCTGTTTTTATTTCATGATTAATACAAGATAGAAGATAATCAGAATGTCTCTATTTTGCTATTTGATGAGGATACTGCTGATTATCTCCTTATTCACATTATCAACATGGCTGCACAAATAGGAGGTCTAGTCACAAGTATCTCGCACCTCATATCACAAGAGGAAATAAATTTTCACATCTCCCAACTCAGACATGGCATTACAGACATTGGCTTTCAATATTTAAAATCTAAGATGGAGAGCAATCCACGTGATTTTTGTCGAGTATATCGTATGTATCCGGATTACTTTATGAAATTGTGTATGACCTTGCGAGAACGTGGGCATTTACAAGATACACGGTATATCGGCGTTGAGAAGATGGTTGCTATTTTCCTTCTCACTGTTACTCAAAATCAACAATATTTCATCACCACTGAGATGTTTGATCGATCCCGATTTGCAGCTAGTGTTTGTTTCAATAAGGCACTCCAGGTCCTTATGTCATTAGCCCCTTGTATGATGACTCCTCCTACTACCGATCCACCAGCAAATGTCACATCCGAATCTCGTTTTTGGCCTTATTTCAAGGTATTGAAATTTAAATACACTATATAAGTCTTCATTCATTATTATTATAATTTTAAAGTCACATTTCATATATGTTAATGGGAATATATAGGACTGTATCGGTGCTATTTACGGGACCCACATTCCATGTATGGTGTATGGCGAGGACCAAACTCCATATCATAATAGACATGACAATCTTTCTCAAAATATCCTTGCAGCACGCACATTTGATTTTAGGTTTATTTACGTCTTAGTGGGATGAGAGGGATCTGCCAATGATTCACGGGTCTTGAAGGATGCAATGAGTAGAAGTGCATGCAGTCTTCCACTTCTAAATGGTAAATATTTTTTTATCAAATTGTTAGATTTTATATTTATTGATTATAATTCTACAGAAATGTTAATGCATGTAAATTTTATCTAGTTGATTGTGGTTACCTAAATAGGCTACAATTCTTGGCTCCCTATCGGGGTACGAGGTACCACCTTAAAGAGTTTGGCCCAGCTAACAACTGTCAGTGACCACGCAATGCTCATGAGTTATTCAACCATCGACATGCATCTCTTAGAAATTGTATTGAATGTATTTTTGGCATTTTCAAGATTAGGTTTACTATTTTTAAGTCTCAAACTCCAGGTTTTCCATATTAGACTCAAAAAAGTATGATCTGGGCATGTATCGGTTTGCATAATTTTCTGAAGATGGAGAACTCTAATGATGACTTTGAAGTTTTTGATCTTCCTTCAGAGGCACCACACAATGTTGCTCCGATTGATGGTGATTCTGATGAGAACGATGACCTACAAACTAAACAAGCACAGCGGGCAGCTGCATCACGTTGGAAAGAATAAATGGCAAACACAATGTGGGAGGATGGGACAAACGTAGCCCAAGAAGTCTAGAGCAAAGTTATATGTCAGTAGATTATATTTGTAATAATTAAGATTTAAGTTACTGACTAAAGATTTTATTTGTAATAATTGAGACTTTATCATCATCATTGTAATAAATGTAGGAATGATTAAATAATTATTGCAATTGAAAAATTTGTTAATATAACATAATAGCTAAAATAAACATCAAAATATTCAAAGATTGATTAATATTATTAATATTATTATATTATTTTTGATATTTTATATTAAAATAATCTTAAAAATAATATTATTATATATTATAACCATTATTTATTTAATCATTTGATGTTATATCAAGTTAAACTTGAACTTAATTGATCTATAATATGATATTATAAAAAGATGTCATATCAATTGTCCCACTCAAATTATCCCATTTTACCCCATTTTATCCCACTCAAATTGTCCCATTGGGTAAAATTATCCCATTGAAACCATTTAACCCAATTTGCTCCCATTTACACAAATGAATAACAGTAAACACAACAGAAAGTCCTTCATACAAGAAAGAAACTCAAGTTTTTCAATAATCAGCCTCGTCATCAGATAAATTTCGAGCCAGAATCTTCACATAATACAAGCTGAAATTAGATATTTTTAATATCTGATTGTGAAAGTTTTTTAGAGAAAGAAACACTAGTGAAGAACATAATACACCTTCGTGTAACCCACGATAATCACACCCAATTCCTACCATGTAACTAGCATTCCTTCTAACACACAACCATAATAACATAGCACATAAAAAAGTTAAAAATAGGTATGAGTGGCGGCTCACTAAGTAAAATGAGCTACCAAAGAGCTGTAGTCATGTAGTGAGGCCCATCCTAATCGTCACATCAAAAGGTGTGAGTCTCACTAACTTATCTCTTAATAGCTCATTTTGCTAAATGAGCCACCACCTCATAGCTTTCGAATCCATATATTAATCATATAAGATATTTCCCCTCACATATTTTTCTCAAGCAACAAGGGAGATGCCTGCAAGGACCAAAGAATTAGCAATCACTTGGTTCGCTGCTTCAGTCGGGTGCACGCTATCCCAGAACACATAGCCCGTAGCATTTGCGCATGTGCCTACTGATTTCGGGTTGCAGAGAACCGAAGTTTCTACTGTTCCAGTTCCACAACAGCCTTTTCTTGCCTCAAAGAAGCCTGTACCAATTCATGGTATCAGATTATCTTAATAGATACATTGATATATCCTACAAAACTTTGGTAGATGATTACTAATAGTTTTAGGGTTAATTGTGGGTAGAGCCCCCGTATTATTGTCATTTTAAACTTACTATCTCTTTTGTTTTATTGTTGTAGATAGACCACCTAAGAGGACATTTTTTTTTTATTCTTTTACCGTTAGAGAGAGAATTTTTTTTTGACAAATAGATCCCCTAAGGGTAATAGGCAAAAGTTTACTGAGGGAGTCTATCTGTAGCAGTAAAACTAGAGGGATTGTAAGTTCAGAACAATGATACTGGAGGGAGTCTATCAGCAATTAACGCTGGTTTTGATATGAGTTATAATTAGCAAGCTATGAGTCATGAACAATAATCATATATAACCATGATCCATTAAGCAGCATTACAGGGCCTGTCAGAACATTTTCTAAAGCTTAAGGTGTTGTTGGATAATAGACCAAGGGGTTAAGGACAAGTAAAACCTCAAAAAATACATACCTGGAATAAAGTGACTAAACTGTTCTTAATTAGCCAAATGATAAAAAATTAAAATGGGTTATATAACCCATCTAGATGGGTAAAAATAGAGGTTATAATCTCTAAAATGAGGGGTTTACTAATCATCCTAACTCTATATAAAACTATACAAAACAGGTTAACCAGTCTACCTTTCGTATATTACTCGAAATGTGTTTACTTCTATAACCCCTTTCATCTCATCTTTAGACTTAGTTTTCGCTAATATTCAACCTTTTAACTTTTGTTAAACAGGAACCAATTGTTTAGCTAGTTAATCGATCGAGCTATGTAGATCAACATCTAGTAAAGCAACAAACGGTGAAAGATCAATGCAGAACAGGGATTATAGTTGCAATCTTAAATAAACTCAAAACTTCAGTGATATAGCTAGCGGACCATTTTTGGAAGGATCAGTGGCGAGATCTTTGAGGGGAGTGTAAATGTCAAAGACCGCAATCTTCAGTTTAGGATGTTGCTTGGCTAGGGAGTTCACGGCCGCGTTAAGCTTCTTGTTGAATCCTTGAGAATCAACATTAAGCCTTGGCACACACTCATTACTTCCATATCCAAATAGTGTGATTGAAGCAGGAACACATCCTAATGGTGGTAATGTTGTGACCGCGATCTTTCGAGCACCCAATCCGTATAAATCCTGCATATATAAAAATCAAATAAATCAGCAGGTTAACAGACTTCAAAACAATGGGCTTTTGTCACATACTACACTCTAGCAGGTCTCAAAAGGTCTTCGTATGTTTAAGGGTTGCTTGCCAATGGAGCCCCCCCTGCAGTACTGTGTATCTTGTCATGGAACTTAATATCCTTAGTTTGATTTTGGCAGATAGACCCCCGCCCTGAGTGAAATATTGTGGCTAAGTTTTACCGAACTCCTTGAACTCTTGGGGGTTTGGCAGATACCCCTTCTTAACTTTGTTTATTCCACGCAACCCTCGATGGTAACGCGCCATGGACTTTCACTCGTCACCAAAGGGCGAAGTTCGTATAAAGGGTTGATTTTATCTGACGTGGGTGTATGTATCTTCATCCTTAATTTGATGTCAAAGTTCACGGTGTTAGCTTTGGGGTTAAGTTAGACAGCCTCAGTGGGCATAAGTGAAACGCCGAGAAGTTCAGGGCGTCATATGTAAACCCTCCAAGTTCGGGGGGGTCAAGCGAAAATTACCTCTCTTTTTTAAATTCTTTTACCCTTAGGGGGGTCTACTTGCCAAAAACAAATTAACAGTCTGATCCCTTTCTCTGATAGTGTTTACGAGCGTCACTGACCTTGACGAATTTGGTGAAGATGGAGACGAGGAAGGAAGAGAACTCGTCGGGGGTGTACAACTTGTTGAGATAAGGATTGACGTAGTAGTTCTGAATGAAATCACTGCTGCCTGAACTCACTAAGTAGAGAGCTCCAGAGAGAATGGATGATGCCTTTTTGCTGCCAGCAATTTTTGCTAGCTTCGATTGGTACTCTTTGTAGTACTCTAGCTGCTGGGATAAGGGGATTACATGCTGCCAAAATATTTAAAACAGTGAGATGGATGGATATAAATTGCTCATCTTATTATTTGTTTGGATGATATATTTCATTATTACGTACCAGCTTTTGTCTAGTTCTAACAGGGGGAAAAAATTAAATTAAATTAAAAGTCTCAGATGTGATTTGGTCTACATAAAACATGATTACTTCAGGCATAACTTTTATCGAATATGATTTACATGAGGTAGTGAAATTTATTTCAAACTGCAGGAAGGTTTAAACAGTGATGGTTAATTAGATGGTTCTTAGTGTTAATGTTTTTTCGAGCACAGTCAGCAAAACTCCGTTTCAAAATGCTTAAAAATGACATTCAAGGCTCCGTGTCTAGGATTCTGCTTGAAAACAAGCAAAAAGATTTTTAAAAAAAGCCTTACGAAAAAGTCACATTTACAACAATTTTTTGTTTTTGTAAGTATTATTAAAAAGAGAGATTTCACTGTTAGCTTTAGTTGGTGGTTAGTATCACTTTCCTCTTTATAGTTTTATCTCAGTTGTGTTTTGTCCTAGATATAGAACACCTCAAACATGAAGCAAAATAAAACACGAAAAAGTGACTATTGTTCTTCAACAGTATAGGATACTTCTGTTGAATATGTTTAGACATAGTTAGAAAATTAGACTTATATAGAGTTTTCCACATCCATACTTCTTTTAGAACTGTATTATTGTTTCAGGCACATCCATAGATTTTCTCCATCCATTATTCTTTGTAATTTGTACTAGATCATATCTATATGCCTAATACGCCTTTTTGATATTTCCCTTATAAAAACACCATTAATTATTTGGAAGAGAAGACAAAAAGGATTAATACACCCATAAAAGAAAAGCGAACCGATGGAGTTTATATAACTACTGATATCAACATCACAAAAAACTTAGAAATTTAGTTGATATTTTAAACAACCTTAGTTAAACTCAAACATAAGTCATAAATGAACGTTTTAAAAAATTATGTGCCTTGATTTCTACGTATAAATTTGATGACTATGATGAAATATAACTTACAGAGGAAATTGCAGTATGATCATAATATCCTGATCCAGCCGACGCAAAATTTGCTCCTATAAGAAGGTTTTTCCCTGAAGCCTGAGGGCTAAGATAAGCCGGAGGGTAGCTAGTGAATCCCAAAGTCTCAGCTACAAATTTACACAACAAACACTTACACTCAGAACAAAATCGGCGAAAGGTGGGAAAAAAAGAAAGTGTGTCATATCACTCTGAATCTCTGATGAAAGCTCACCAGTGATATCAGTAGCCAACTTGCCATTGCAAAACCTCCCAGTCGGCTGTTTGTTCTTGAAATCTCTCCCGTACGGAGGAAAATCTGCCTTAAAAAAGGTAGTAATATAGTCATTATTCCCTACATCAACTGAAGAATCACCAAATGTTATTATGGCGGGAACAAGTGCATTTGAATCTTGAGATTGGCCTCCCAAGATATTGCAGGAAAAGAGTAGCAACATGAAAGCTATTGCAAAACCCATTCTAAGAAAGTTTTGAGGATTAGCACTAATTACAAGATCTAATGGAAGAACGATACCTATATATATATATATATATAGTCTAAAAGTTTTTGAGAAATGATGAACATTAAGGTAGTCCATGGAGTTTGTTAAAGAGCATTCAAAGCACGCATGTGAGCTGGATGTTGACGGTTGATCAGTAGGGATAATTTTGTTAGTTTTCCTTGCATATTTTCAGAACCATAGCCTCCATTAATCCTTGCAACCAGAAAAGGAGGCTCTTAAATGTGGTTGTGTCAGGAGGTTCAGAGGTAGCTGCTATCCACTGCCTAATGTAATGATCGCGAAAAGGGTTGAATTGCGGGTAGACCCCTTGTATTTCTATTCTTGCAGACAGGCCACCTGGATTCTCAACTCCGCTAGTTAAATTTAAGATTGAGCTTCATAAACTGAGACATATGAGCTTCATATACTGATTTACTCACTATAAACTAGCATAACGATCATCACATATAGCTAATTTAAATGGGAAAACTAACATATATAGTTGAGAATCCACGGGGTCTATCAGCTGCAACGATAGAAGTACAGAGGGTCTATCCGCAATTTGGCGATAGTACAACAAGGGGCCAATCCATAATTAACTCAATGAAAAGAAAATGGTACGCGGTACTGAAAGGCTAGGATTGTGGATAATAAACAAAGATGTTAGTGATGAAATATATTCACTAAATACACTCTGGCTGTCGAGAGTATGACAGGCAGCTGCCCTAATGGAACTGTGAGGATCTTAATGGTTTTTTTTTTTTTTTTACTTATTGGGGTGTGAAGATGGGACCTGAGACTCTTGTCAAGGCTACTGGTGCACCTAACAACAAAGTTTTTATTCCTCAACACCGAGTCTTTGAGAAAAACTCAAGCACGCACATCCACACCGCATGGCTCCCCGGAAAAACCATTCAACAAGCCATTATGTTGCTTGTCATGACCACTTGGTTGTGTTTCCCTCTCAAGTCACGTGGATAATAATGATTTATAAGGTTATTTTTCTTGTGAGATTTAGTTGTCATTTATGTCAAGCTTGCAACTGCTCAATTGAGTACTATTGGGTTGGTTCCTGTCTATTTTCCTTGATGTTTCTACATGTTATGCTCCGATAAATAAGGCCGAATTTTCTTCGAGTACATAAAAAGCAGAAGACAGTGCCGAGCAATTGAATTTTGCGCGTAATCAGTCGTGAATATTGAGCATTGGCTCCGCGTCTTCTACAGGAAAGAAAGGCTCAACGGAAGTGGACGATAGATAGACGGCTGCTCTTGGTTCAGCCAAAAATAGACCATTGAATGGAAGTGCTACATCGCGTTTCAATATTGACAAGGTGATATCCCGTTTGAAGGTGGAGCAAATTGAGGAGAAAGTAACTAATACAACAGCCACAGCACTGAGTAATAAAACAAAACTTTACCGGTTTATCTGTACTCATGTAACAGCTTTAATAAACACGCTCTAACCATTTATATAACATAAAAAAAAATGAATGAATTTTGTTTACCGATGGCATCTCCACACATGCATGACACAAGTGCAGGTGAAATTAATCAGCAACAAATTTGATGGACAATGTACCCCCTCCCTTATGGGAGACAAATTATTCACGCAGAACGCTTTTTATGCGGAGAGATCACAAAATAAAAGTGGAAAATTGTTCAACTTTTGAATTCAAAAGGGAGCAAACAAAAGATAATACTTCTAAAACTGAAAGCATAACATGTATAAACACATTCAAATACCTTAAGTGGTAGAAAAATTTCAAATGTAGTCACATAAAACGGACAATGAAGAGCTATCACCAAACTTGCTATCGAACTTGAAAAAGTTGGAGCAAGAAAATTCACAAGATAACCTTGACATGGTACAGCGTTGCAATCAAAACTTCCAAAATATCTCGTTAGCATCAGTTCTTTTATACATTATTACCACTTGCTACTCTACAAAGAACGAGTTCAATACATCTTATGTACATAAGTGGAAACTGTGACTGTAAAAAAAAAAAACGTTAAGAGAAGAGGGCCTGGCGCACAAATAAAGGCCATCTCCCTCATTTTTTCCCCTCTTTTGTTTCCCTTTATCCTTCCCGGCTTATCTTGCTCCTCTCCAACTCCTTCAAAAATTGAGTTGCGCCTGACTAATGATATTATTCACTTTAAATATGTTATGACTTCCAGAATGTGTTTGGATCTTTACTATACAAAGATCGATCCTGGATCTCCAAATTAGCAACATGCCAGTCAACAAGTCTAGCTTGGATACATTTACATAACAAAAGACTAGTAGGAAATAGCCACCAGCCACTTTCATCCCTGCCACAAACACAAAGAATCACAAAAATACATACATTGATTAACATTATTTAAAAGAAGCTGCGATTTGATTTTAACTTATATTATACATGAGATTCATGTACAGAAGCCAATATATTTTGTAAAATGAAAGAAAATATACTCACGCGCCCAGACTCCACGGCTGCAGGCTTGAATGCTTTCGGCTTGACGACTTGTAATGTATAAATCCACACATAAAAGCCACAATCTGTAGAAAGATTGATTTTTCAGAATCATAAATAGTAGATAGCATGCATGGGAAAACATTCCACCGTAACTAAGAAATGTAAATAAGAACATGCACCCACATAAAAGTTATAATATGCAAAAGGATGGATTTTTTTCAGAATCATAAATACTAGATTGGGGCAAAATAACACGGTAACTGACAAGTGTAAATAAGAACATGATAGTTATAATTTGCAGGACTTTTCAAGGCAATCAAGCTAAGAAAATCTCTCACATAACTGAAAGAATTGGCAAACAATCTGTGATAAAGGAATTACAGCATGCACTTTACAATCTTATAGGAAATAAATTTAAAAACGAGCCTTCTTGCTCAATCTACTTAATCAATGCACGTCAACGCGTTTAAACTTCACAGTCTACGTACTTCCTGCACTCAGTTTCAGATTTGATGAGAAAATGGCTTATTCAAAACATCTTAACTCGAGACTATATGATAAAGAGTACCACTACAATTTGTGTACTACTTTGACTAACAGACTGGAAAATGCTACACTACTCACCTTTTAATATATATATTCCTGATAAAATTCCAGCCAGAACTGGTCTAGAGATCCTCTACATCCTCGGTTGTAGAGAAACTCTACATTTGGCAAGGAGCACCAATAACCTCTCTTCATTCTTGTGGACCCCGTGAATGACATTATTTACGTAATTTATAATAAAAAGTTAATTATGGGGCCCACTAAATGCACCAATGTGATTGATCTACATAATGAACTGTAGGATTTCTCTACAATCAAGGTTGCAGAGAATCTCAAGATCAGCTCTATTTAGATGATTTGCTAGTGTGTTCTAGATGGTTATCAGTCATAAATATTAATAGGCGATGGAAGCTGTCATTCAGATAATTTTGATAGAAAGAATACTAGAACTGCAACACTGCAAATTTTCCCTAAACATATGATTCAAATATAAATCATGTATTACTTTGATACTAACAGAGTCGAGTATGTGCGGTCCTTTTCTACACATGATTCAAATAGATCCATATGTTTCTACTTACATGCTAGAGGCTACTAGGTACCAGCTCAGCACAAAACTTATATTACAGTTAGCATGGTTATGTGATAGTTGCACCTCTCCAGGGTATATGATGTTTCTTTCTCCAGAGTATATGATTCTTTCTCTCTAATTAACTGATTCGAATATTTCCTGCTCATGTGGATAATCTCTGAGTTTAAGCATATTAGTTGTCTTTCATAAGCTAGGCTTTTCCAGGGTCTAAGAGGAAAGTGCTGCCACAAACTTCAAGATGATGCTGACTAGCTATGCAACAGAAACACACATACTTTAAAGTTGAGTATTTGTCAGGTTGATCATCGGAACTGACACCTCCGGAGTGATTCTGGAAATTGGCACCTCTTGGACATTCCTTGGATGCACAAAGGGCACTTCTCAAGCCGTCGCAAATCTATCTTACAATTTTTATTTTAAACATTTTTCTAAACACATTTTAGCATCTTAAACATTTCTTTCGTACTTTCCACTCATCAAAATGTATTCATACTGTCATTTGTATTTCAAATAGTATATTCCACTCTAAAATGATAGCAAAGTAGCTAAAACTTGGATATAACAAGTTAGATACCTCACATTATTCCATACAATGATGACGAGCCTAGACCTAATTCCCTTCTTGAAGTATATCAATCATTTTAGAAAATATGATTGTTAAATTTCATCTAATTCTTAAAGAGATTAAGTGAATATTAGTTGAATAATTAAGGGTTCCCTCATATGCCTTTACAATTTCCTGTTAAGTTTGATTATATATAAATTCACTGTCACATTTTTGTCACCATATCCTACTTTTCAAGGAATTGCTCTTTCATCTTGTACTTATCATGTTACATCCCATGCCATATCCATGCCTTAGCAGATAGAATAAACATCAAATGAATCATGAATCTGACGGTCATCGGAATAAAATGATTAATTGAATGGACTATAGAAATAATCTAGCTGATCAATTCTCAACCATGGACGAGCGAGAAAGAACTTACAACATTAATCAAAGAAGTTGTATTCCATAAAGCATATACACGCGCGAGCCCTGCTGATCTTCGAGGTCCGTGGCTAAAAAGTGCACTGATTCCAGCAGGAAATGGTGAAAGTATACCCAGCGGTAGAATAAATAACACTAAGAAGACGTCTGCTAAAGAAAAGGAATATAATTGGAGCAAAGTAAGCAATACTAAGCTAAAATCCCCTAAAAGCAATATGGAGATGACCAACCCAACAAGGTCCTGCAATAAAAAAGAGAAGGAACAAAATCACAACAGTATTTAGGAAAACCAAGAAAATTAATATTGACTGCCACAGTTCACATACAGTGCTAAGTGCTAACTTAAAAGGTACTACAGGAAGATAGGCTAAAAACTAACCTGCTGCCCAATAGGTTTAGAGTTGTGCACTATGAGTGAGAACGGGTACAGGATATCTTTCCTGTCTTCAAGCATCCGCAGGCTGTAACTATCTAAAGTGCCTCCATTAATCTTTTGACGCAAGACAACTTCCCTATTTTCAAAGCATGCTTGACCATCCCTGCGGGTGTTACATATTCTGTACAGCACAAATTGTAATATCATTAAGTTTAAAATTATCAGATGAGCATCTTATACAAAATCCTTAATCAAGAAAAGGACACTTATCAAGAGAGAATATTTTAAAACAAAAGGTTAGAAGAATTACTGGGAAAGTTGATCAATGTTTATTAAAGTCCCTGCACCATCAACAGTTGTTGCTACAGACTCTTTTTCCACAGTGGATACGACAAGACCAAACTGGCAATAGCCAGAAGCAGTAGCCTGAAACCAGGCAAGATTAACACATACACCATGCGAGCTCAGAGCAGGATTTGCATGAGTTTGAAGCCAGTTGAGGACAGGCAGAAGTGTTAATCTTAGGTATCCACGACGAACAAGACGCAGATGAGCATTTAATCCAGCCACTAGGCGATACCATATGGTTGGTGGAACACACTGCAAATTATGAGCACATTGTGGGAACTACAATTCTGGAATATCCTCAAAGGACTAAAATTCCCTTGTGGTCACAAACTAACCTGACTCATAAGACTAGTGAGGACATTGTCACTGTGTAGTGAAAAAGGAGCCATGTAAGTTCCATCACCACCAAAGATTATACACATTGGAAATCTTTGATAAAGGCGAGGAGGAAGTTCAGGTCTTTTTTCATCTCCACCCAGATAGAAATCAACATATGCTAGCATTAAATCTGGGGTTGCGGCCACCTGCATAAAAGGAACAAGATTATATTATTAATGAATGAAGCTTTACCAGGTATACATAAGAAACTAAATATGATTGAAGAACACTAAATTGTAATAAAACAAAGATATAATGAAGATTTTCTGATAAAAAAGAAGACGCAAGAACAACAACGAAGGCTTTATCCGTACACATACCCGACACGTACTTGTACCCGTATCCATACCCAAACTCCTGGGACACTCCTTGCATGTATGAATACATTTATTCGGGCATGTACTCACTTATGCAATAGATGTTCTAAGAAATGTTGAAAGTAAAAAAAAAAAAAAACGTTTGACCTCCTGTTTGGGGCTAAGAGAAAAAACATAACGCATAATGTAGATTATATTGTTTATTAATTTTAGATATTTTTATAAATACTAACAATTCATAATAACTTTAATACTTAGAATCATCAAACTTTTCATACATAACATCACAATTATCAAACATAGAAATATAATATCACAATTTCTTAACAAAAGCTAGTCATATATGACTAATAATCATCCAAAAAGCATCATCAAACGATCAAATACGTCAATGTTGTCAAGTTTAAAGCAATACAAACAAGTCTAAACAAAACCAAACACGTCCAACTCTCAAGTTCTTAACGTCACAAAAATATTCTAATTCCTAACTAAGTTCACTACATCAACCAAACTAAATATTTATGTAACAATAAGAAATTTTGCATATACAGTGATTGCAATGTGCAAACTTAATTTCATAAAATCAAGTATTCATTGAAAACTGAAAACTAAAGCCTAATCAAAATCAAGTAATAACTGAAAGTAATTATCTTACCAACACAATTAACCCACTAATTAACATTTGTATTCCAATTCCATGACAGATCTTAAAAAGTTATGTTGAAGGGTTCCGTGACAGATCTTAAAAAGTTATGTTGAAGGGTAAAGTAACGGAGCAACAAGTTTGATATGATTTTAGGGTAAATTGGCAATATAAAAAATTAGAATTTAGAAGGTAATTTCAGAATTACTATTTATTTAAAGAATATATAACTGAAATGCCCAATACATAATTGAAAAATAAAAATTTTACATCACCAGTGTCTGCAGACGCTGCTGATAGCAAGAGGAGTTTCAGAGGATGCAGACGCTGCTGATAGCAAGAGGAGTTTCAGAGGAGGCAAGTAGCTAGGGTTTGGGTTGGAGGAGGCAAAGAGATCGCAGATTCACAGGAAGAGAATAGGGAGATTGGGACTAAAAGGGGTAGAATTACATGATTTGGACGGTGGAGATGCATCCACCCGTCCTAATCAGAGATGCAATTTAACCTAAGAAACTCAACCTAAAAAAAAATCATATTAAGTAGTTACATAACTTAATAAACATCTAATGCAATAAAACGTGTTTTTTCTATGTTAAACATTTTTAGTGTTAAATGGGCGTGTTACCTAGCAAGAGGGCACCGTTAAGTTACAAAACACGTTATAATAGGTTATATAATGCATTTTTTGCAACACTAGTTCTATGTTAAAACACTTCTCATACACATCTTGGACACATATCCTACAGTTCACATCCACTTACCAAAATTTGTTGGAACATAGGTCGATTTTCAAACTATTACTTAAAGGGTCATATGGGTGTCCAGATCAAAAATGTTGGTTTTCATATTTATAATCCACACCATAATAGAAAAAAAAATTATAGGAGTTTTAATTCTCATAACACATGAATGAAAAACAATAATGATATAAATTATTAATTACAACATATAATACATGTATGTGTATATAAAAATGTATATAGCCATCTCCCATACCCTACCTTTTACAAATTTAGCGTGTCCCATACCTGTACCCGTATAGACACCTGTACCCGTACTCGTACCATGCAACTCGGATTGTGAGCCTACCACTATCACAGTTGAAACACCATCATTTAACTATACAATGTCAAGTTCAGAATTTGAGTACTCATTCACAATTTCACATCAATGAGCACCATTAACAAGTGATTCTTGATTGGAGTAAGCTACCTATTTGTAACGAAGAGATGAATAAAAAATGTTAGCCATCAAGCATCAAGAAGAGCCATAAAGGAGAAGGTCAAAGAGTCAGCACTAGCCATCGAGAAGAGCTGTAAAGGGTTCTTCATCAACGATCCACTATCTCAATGACTCGTCTTATGGAGTTTCTTTGTAACAATGCTTACTAACTGCATTAAGCCCCCACTTCAGCTGTATCTGCTCTATATGAAACCAGTCCATTTTCTTCCTAAAGATATAGAATATTTTCACAATAAGTACCAACTTTTTATTAATATGTATGGTTGCTACTAAGATTTTTAGAGTTAATCTCTTCTATGGCTTTTCTTTTTAAATTTATTGTATATTGTTGTGAATGTCTCTTTAAGAAAAATCCTTTTAACCTCTAAAAATTCGCTGAATCATTAACCTTCTTTACTACCTAAATAGGGAACCTCTACTACATAAATTACTCTGATAAACATATATGCTTTCATCCATTTCATATATTACCAGATCAGTCAACTCCTACTAAATTATTGGTCCAACCTTCATATGAAATTCAGCCAAACTAAATACAGATGTGGACAAAATTTCCAATCAGTTTTACTTAATAAATTTCATCCCTCCTCGATCTGTGATCCGCCTTATGCCTCATGCATAGGGACTCATGGTGCATTTATAATCTGGATTGCTGAACATTTGTCACATTGGTATACAGTACCAACAGTTACATTTCAGTAAACAAGTACAAGAGATCAATATCTATTCTCAGAATTCAGGTTTTAAATATGTTTATGGCCATTCATGTCATCTAAACTTAAATGGTGAACAATACATGAATAAATATCGCTGGTGTACACAAAATAAAGTTTGTAGAGAATGTGCAAGAACATGCATGAAGCAATAAAAAATAATTATGGATGTGTTATAATCTAACAGTAAAAGAAACAAAATAAGACTATTAAACTATCCTACATGTAGCATGCTTCCAGCACAAGGAAGCTTTAGAAGAAAACAGAAAACAACGATGGGAACCACACGAAATATAGTTAAAGTGTACATAAAGACAAACCTTAAGCCCTTCATAGAGAGCACGTGAGCGACAAGAGCGCAAACATGCATGATCATACTCTGACCTCACGAACTCACGAAGACGTTGCAACTTCTTTCTTCTCCGCCACTGCTGCCATGACCAAGCAAAGGGATATGCAAGTATACACAGAATGCCGTAAATTGATCCCTCCCACCACTGATAAGCAGCTAGTACATTAACTTCATCAACAAATCTATTAAAAGCATCTTCGTATCTGCCATAAAAAATGTAGTATAAAAGCCTTGTGACATCTCTGTAACTAAAAGAACATTAGGTTCTAGAATAATGTAAAATTAAGATATCAGCCAGCCTCAAAAGGAAAAATTAGACAACAATTAAACTATGCCATTGGTAGATTAATATGCTCAATTTTGAAACGTTCTGTTTTCGGTTAACATAAATTTAAATCAAAGGAAACACCCACTTACACAATCTCAACAACTTGTTCTGGGGGAGAATGTGGGAGATGCCAAGGCTCGCTGAATGTATTCCACTTACACAATCTCAACAACTTGTTCTGGGGGAGAATGTGGGAGATGCCAAGGCTCGCTGAATGTATTTGATCCCATGAAGTACATCCTATGGTTCTGGGGGAGAATGTGGGAGATGCCAAGGCTCGCTGAATGTATTTGATCCCATGAAGTACATCCTATGCACATGGGTCTGGGACTCCTCCACTCTATTTGTTTCCATAACCTGTACGCAGAAGAACAAGTGCTTAAACCTATAATCAGGACTTTGCTGAAAGTTCTACACCTATTATTGTTAGAAACAGGAAACACAAATGCATCACCTCATTCAGTGACTCCAGAAAGGGGAACGAGTGATCAATTTGAGTCCCATGCTGTGTGGGAGCGGGGCCAGGCAATTCATCCCCACCAACAAATTTCACTCGTGCTACACTCATAACTAAAGCTAGCAAGACAAGAAGACTCAAGAGCAGAAGACCAAAAGGCCATGGCCCACCAAAAGTGAAAATCAACTCCTCGATAGCAGTATAACAGTGTGGCATGCGATACCTTTCAGATACACATTTATATGGACAAGGGGTCCGAGATACACCTCCTGTTAAAACAATACTGAATAATAAGATTTAACAGAGTAAGAAATGAACAGCCTTTTAGTCAACTAGAGGTACAACTATGAGCTTATGGGCATGAAACAAACTAAAAACAAAATCAAGTATGAAACCTTTAAGAACAACAAATACATAAAATAACTTGTAGCTATCGTCTGGAAATATAGACTACATCAACAGTTTGTGATCACGTCAGCATAATTTTTATGTTTAAATAAAGAGAATTGAGGAAAGAAATACCTCGGACAGTAATATACATTGCGCGATGAGGAAGCTCATAAGAGGGACACTGATGACAAAGAGAGCGATCAGATCCTGTAGCATTCTTAAAC
The DNA here is from genome assembly GCF_001876935.1 of Asparagus officinalis. Classification (NCBI taxonomy): domain Eukaryota; kingdom Viridiplantae; phylum Streptophyta; class Magnoliopsida; order Asparagales; family Asparagaceae; genus Asparagus; species Asparagus officinalis. Next base: position 96,826,067 of record NC_033794.1, read on the forward strand.
GTTCCCACTGGACATTCCTGCATCAGATCAATAAAGTTTACATTCTAAAAGATACCAAAAAAAAGAGATAGTACAACAAGAGATAAAATACAGGTGAAGAAAAAAGGCATGAATAACATAACAGAAAAGAAATGGAATGAGTATGAGGAAGTTTGTGAGTTTCATGTGTGATAAATTGGTTATCAACTAACATGGGACTGTCTAACTCTAATGCATATCTATCAACAAATTTGGTTTTGCTCACCATGCATTTTACTGTTTACGCATTAATAACCTATTGATAATGCACATCAACAACATATACATCGGACAAGCAGTTCACAATGCTAATCAAACCTATTAGAGAAAATACTGAGATGGAATTAGAATGAATAGTTACATGTCTTCACATTGAAGGAAGTTGTGCGTGATATATTGAAGCTTTTTGTACTCCTACCACGATGCATAGATTCAATCAAGAAACATGCACTTGAAACTAACGGAACCAATTCCTGCAATGGTTCCCGCTATTAAATTATTGGCTTCTGCAGTGCCTTTATAATCGATGGGTGGGGGAGGGGGGAAAAGCTCTAGGCAGCCACCCGCACGGCCTGTATTGAGATATAGAAACATGTATCGAACTGTAAAAATCAAACAATGACGACGTATTGTATGACCTTTTAAATCCATCATCATCGTCATTACACGACTTCTCTTTCATCAATGTTAAAAAAAACTCAATAAAAGAAGCGATACCACCAATATGCTTTAGAAAACCATGCAAAAATACATACAAGGTGGTTGTGCGGTAACAGTAGCAATGTGTACCTTCTGTCTATACACCCACTAAAGAAACACTTTCGCCTTTTTGTATAAAATTTGTAACATTTACTCTCTTCACAATGGCGACAGAGATATCATCGAAATTGGAAAAGAAAGAGCAAGTTAAGAGGATGAAACAAAAGCACTCAAATCTTTTGGCTAGATCCACAATCCGCTGATATCTTGAATTCCAATAATACATCAGAAACTGTCAGAAACACCTTTGCTCTCTGAGATTTATGTTTAATAAGAGGATGAAACAAAAGCACTCAAATCTTTTGGCTAGATCCACAATCCGCTGATATCTTGAATTCCAATAATACATCAGAAACTGTCAGAAACACCTTTGCTCTCTGAGATTTATGTTTAAACATGAAATCTTTCTCGTTTTATTATCTTTTGAAAGCCTTTATTCAACATAATACTGTAGAATAGATAAAAGAAAGTATTGCATCCTGATTATACTTAGGTCAAGGCTTGCATTTGAACAAAATAAAGGAAATAGAAAGGTACCTTGCAAAAGATTCCATAAAGCCCTCTGGGGCAATCCTTTCCAGTTACCGTCCCGTTTTCTCCAGCAAAACCTTGTTCCTTGTGCAAGCCACCCCTGTAAAAGAAATCAACACAGCGCTCCATAACCTTACAACATATAGCATGATCTAATGCTCCACAACCTTACACCATATGACATGACCAAATGCTCCATAACCTTACACCATAAAATTTGAAACCAATTTCCAGAGTATCACTTAAATATTATTGTCATGGAAAGCATGAGAATGAGTTATGTCATTTTACTTCTCCACGCCTAGAAAACGAACTGGAGAACATGATAATTGAGATGCCTCAAATTTAGTCCCACATGGGATAATGAGTAGAGTTCTATAGGCTTTATTAGCCAAGTCATGAGAGTCGAGTGCAACATTGGCTAGCCAATTTTGGCAGTAGATTAAACTAAACAACGTGTTGCACTCAGTCGATTCCAGGGCTTATAATGGGCCAACAGGCTCATGGGCCTGAAGTGTGACAATAGGAATCCAAAATGACTAGGACTCCAATAACACCAGTAACTGGTCAAAGGTAAACCAATAGATTTGATAACAGAAACTCTTTTCTCAGGTTGAAGCATAATTATTCCCCAGAAAAACTTAAATGTCATATGAATAAGTGATTCAATGAATAAGACAAAACCATTAGCAAAAATTTTCTATTTCAACAACAAGAATTGTTTTTTCTACATTCATTTCCATTAAAGGCCATCTCCTTTGTCAGGTTAGCAAATGAATGTCCTTGCTTTCTTTCAAAATTAATGTTCATAATGTTCTACCCTTACAAGCCGCTCCTCCAATATGAACCGGCAACACCTTCTTGGTGTGTTAGGTAGTCCATCACATGCGTCCAAAGGCAACACCTTCTTGGTGTGTTAGGTAGTCCATCACATGCGTCCAAAGGCAACACCTTCTTGGTGTGTTAGGTAGTCCATCACATGCGTCCAAAGGCAACACCTTCTTGGTGTGTTAGGTAGTCCATCACATGCGTCCAAAGGCAACACCTTCTTGGTGTGTTAGGTAGTCCATCACATGCGTCCAAATGGTTCTCCTCCACCTTATCCTTGAGACAGGTCTTGAGTTATTTCATTTGTTCTTATTAATGCACTTCTTCCTTTTTGTGGGCATAATAGTATTTTAGGTAGCTTTAATATGCAGTTAGTTTCCTGGATAATCTTGATGGGTTCTAGAGTTACCTTTTTGTTTTAGTTAAGGGCCACAATTGTCCAGTGTAGTAGCTTTCTATTAAATGTTTCCGTATGGTAACCAATCAGACCTGAATGTCATGTGTTTCAACTTTAAGATAAGGAGACACTAGGGTGACAAATTCCTTCATTGCCTGAGAAAAGTGGGTTGTCAAATTCCCAAAGTACTAATAGGCATTTTGGTAGATGAATGTTATGAAAATAACAAGAACTCATCACCATGTAGAAATGTAATAGTTATAATCAAAAGGCCATAATTCTAGTGCACCATCTCGAGCATAAATAGAACTAAATACTGGGTAAAAGTTCCTCACGGATACATGATACATCCAGTGCACATAGAGGTTATGTCATATCAAGAAGGCAAGCTTTTAGACCTCTAACTATAAAATAACCACCATGTACCTAATAACGGGAAAATTAGTAAAAGGAATATATACATTAGTGAAGAGAAAACGATCACATTCTGATAATCAAATCAAAGATAAAAACGGAAGAACAAAAAAGCCAAAATGCATACCGGTAGAAACTCATCAAATAGCTCAAAGCAAAAAAAAAAGAACTCAAAAGAATAAAAGCAATGGTATTAGGTATGTCAAACCTTGTACTTATACTTCCATTTATGCTTGCAACAGGGAGATATTCATCCCCTGTGGGGATATCAGACCAATGTAAGTGAATCCGCCCACCACCGCCACCGCCCCCACCATAACGGCTTCCAACGCCCCCAACACTTGAGAGAACAGAACCTTCAGCAAGAGTTAAATAACTCAGAAACAAAAGAATCGAACCCCCAGATCCACCCCCAGGCCCTCCATTAGCAACAGCTTCATCATGAAAGCCATTTCCACTAAAACTTTCACCATCAGCTTCCACTGACCCATATACAATTAAACTTGATAATGCATGCTCCAATGAACCCATAACTGTAAAAGGAAGAGCTGGTCAGCAATTAGAAATGACAGATTACATTTGCAGAGACAACACAATCCAACATCCTCAAGATTACAAGCATTTATTCCACAGTAGAGGCCAACCGAATGAAGGTGCCAAGATAATACCAGTATTAGAATCTACATGGAAAAATCATAAAACTGAATGCAAACTTCCAACTAAGCTATGGTGAACGAGCATGGGCATGGGAGACGTACACAGTAAGACAAAAGTGCATATAAGCAAAATCTTAAAACTTTCATTGGATGTGAATACATTGAGATTATATCATAAAATAATAGTTTGTGTAAATATTTAAAAGTAATATGTAAATATATAAAAGCATACGTATATGTAAAGAATTAGGTGTAGGAAGGACATAACCTTGAGTTTCATAACAAGGTTACCTTGTAGACTTTAGTTGTGACAAGCTAGGCATGTATGATCTGTATGCTCCAGCTTGAGGGCCAGTGTTATAATAGGACTTAGTTTATTTAGAAAGATAGTATATCTAAACACTTTCGCCTTTTTGTATAAAATTTGTAACATTTACTCTCTTCACAATGGCGACAGAGATATCATCGAAATTGGAAAAGAAAGAGCAAGTTAAGAGGATGAAACAAAAGCACTCAAATCTTTTGGCTAGATCCACAATGAGATTTGAAGCAAAATGCCTGTGACATCAACCCACATGAAATCTTTCTCGTTTTATTATCTTTTGAAAGCCTTTATTCAACATAATACTGTAGAATAGATAAAAGAAAGTATTGCATCCTGATTATACTTAGGTCAAGGCTTGCATTTGAACAAAATAAAGGAAATAGAAAGGTACCTTGCAAAAGATTCCATAAAGCCCTCTGGGGAGATTTGAAGCAAAATGCCTGTGACATCAACCCACATGAAATCTTTCTCGTTTTATTATCTTTTGAAAGCCTTTATTCAACATAATACTGTAGAATAGATAAAAGAAAGTATTGCATCCTGATTATACTTAGGTCAAGGCTTGCATTTGAACAAAATAAAGGAAATAGAAAGGTACCTTGCAAAAGATTCCATAAAGCCCTCTGGGGCAATCCTTTCCAGTTACCGTCCCGTTTTCTCCAGCAAAACCTTGTTCCTTGTGCAAGCCACCCCTGTAAAAGAAATCAACACAGCGCTCCATAACCTTACAACATATAGCATGATCTAATGCTCCACAACCTTACACCATATGACATGACCAAATGCTCCATAACCTTACACCATAAAATTTGAAACCAATTTCCAGAGTATCACTTAAATATTATTGTCATGGAAAGCATGAGAATGAGTTATGTCATTTTACTTCTCCACGCCTAGAAAACGAACTGGAGAACATGATAATTGAGATGCCTCAAATTTAGTCCCACATGGGATAATGAGTAGAGTTCTATAGGCTTTATTAGCCAAGTCATGAGAGTCGAGTGCAACATTGGCTAGCCAATTTTGGCAGTAGATTAAACTAAACAACGTGTTGCACTCAGTCGATTCCAGGGCTTATAATGGGCCAACAGGCTCATGGGCCTGAAGTGTGACAATAGGAATCCAAAATGACTAGGACTCCAATAACACCAGTAACTGGTCAAAGGTAAACCAATAGATTTGATAACAGAAACTCTTTTCTCAGGTTGAAGCATAATTATTCCCCAGAAAAACTTAAATGTCATATGAATAAGTGATTCAATGAATAAGACAAAACCATTAGCAAAAATTTTCTATTTCAACAACAAGAATTGTTTTTTCTACATTCATTTCCATTAAAGGCCATCTCCTTTGTCAGGTTAGCAAATGAATGTCCTTGCTTTCTTTCAAAATTAATGTTCATAATGTTCTACCCTTACAAGCCGCTCCTCCAATATGAACCGGCAACACCTTCTTGGTGTGTTAGGTAGTCCATCACATGCGTCCAAAGGCAACACCTTCTTGGTGTGTTAGGTAGTCCATCACATGCGTCCAAATGGTTCTCCTCCACCTTATCCTTGAGACAGGTCTTGAGTTATTTCATTTGTTCTTATTAATGCACTTCTTCCTTTTTGTGGGCATAATAGTATTTTAGGTAGCTTTAATATGCAGTTAGTTTCCTGGATAATCTTGATGGGTTCTAGAGTTACCTTTTTGTTTTAGTTAAGGGCCACAATTGTCCAGTGTAGTAGCTTTCTATTAAATGTTTCCGTATGGTAACCAATCAGACCTGAATGTCATGTGTTTCAACTTTAAGATAAGGAGACACTAGGGTGACAAATTCCTTCATTGCCTGAGAAAAGTGGGTTGTCAAATTCCCAAAGTACTAATAGGCATTTTGGTAGATGAATGTTATGAAAATAACAAGAACTCATCACCATGTAGAAATGTAATAGTTATAATCAAAAGGCCATAATTCTAGTGCACCATCTCGAGCATAAATAGAACTAAATACTGGGTAAAAGTTCCTCACGGATACATGATACATCCAGTGCACATAGAGGTTATGTCATATCAAGAAGGCAAGCTTTTAGACCTCTAACTATAAAATAACCACCATGTACCTAATAACGGGAAAATTAGTAAAAGGAATATATACATTAGTGAAGAGAAAACGATCACATTCTGATAATCAAATCAAAGATAAAAACGGAAGAACAAAAAAGCCAAAATGCATACCGGTAGAAACTCATCAAATAGCTCAAAGCAAAAAAAAAAGAACTCAAAAGAATAAAAGCAATGGTATTAGGTATGTCAAACCTTGTACTTATACTTCCATTTATGCTTGCAACAGGGAGATATTCATCCCCTGTGGGGATATCAGACCAATGTAAGTGCCCCCCCCCCCCCCCGCCACCGCCCCCACCATAACGGCTTCCAACGCCCCCAACACTTGAGAGAACAGAACCTTCAGCAAGAGTTAAATAACTCAGAAACAAAAGAATCGAACCCCCAGATCCACCCCCAGGCCCTCCATTAGCAACAGCTTCATCATGAAAGCCATTTCCACTAAAACTTTCACCATCAGCTTCCACTGACCCATATACAATTAAACTTGATAATGCATGCTCCAATGAACCCATAACTGTAAAAGGAAGAGCTGGTCAGCAATTAGAAATGACAGATTACATTTGCAGAGACAACACAATCCAACATCCTCAAGATTACAAGCATTTATTCCACAGTAGAGGCCAACCGAATGAAGGTGCCAAGATAATACCAGTATTAGAATCTACATGGAAAAATCATAAAACTGAATGCAAACTTCCAACTAAGCTATGGTGAACGAGCATGGGCATGGGAGACGTACACAGTAAGACAAAAGTGCATATAAGCAAAATCTTAAAACTTTCATTGGATGTGAATACATTGAGATTATATCATAAAATAATAGTTTGTGTAAATATTTAAAAGTAATATGTAAATATATAAAAGCATACGTATATGTAAAGAATTAGGTGTAGGAAGGACATAACCTTGAGTTTCATAACAAGGTTACCTTGTAGACTTTAGTTGTGACAAGCTAGGCATGTATGATCTGTATGCTCCAGCTTGAGGGCCAGTGTTATAATAGGACTTAGTTTATTTAGAAAGATAGTATATCTAGAAAGTAATTTAATTCCTTTTGTAATTAGGACTTGTATTAGTATTCTATTATAAATAAAGGTAGAGGAAACCTCTCTCTCTCTCTCTCTCTCTCTCTCTGATTAGTGATTACTACTCCTACATAGGGGTGTCCAAAAAGCCCGCCCTCTTTATGTTTTTTATATGTATAATATATATAAAAATAGTGATTTTTTTATATTTTTTATAAGTATTATATATGTATAATATATGTATATATAAATATATATAATATGTATAATATATGTATATATAATATATTTTTATATATGTATAATATATGTATATATTATATATGTATATATAATATATTTCTATATATGTACAATATGTCATATGTGTGTATATATATACTCTCTCTTAGTATATAAGTATATATAAGTATACTCTCTCTTATATAAGTATATATATGTATAAGTATATATAAGTATACTTTCTCTTATATAAGTATATATAAGAATACTCTCTTATATATGTATAATGTATGTATGTATGTATGTATATATATACTCTCTCTCTTAGTATATATGTATATATAAGTATACTTCTCTCTTATATATGTATACTCTCTCTTATATAAGTATATATAATTATACACTCTCTTATATATGTATAATATGTGTATATATATATACTCTCTCTCTCTCTTAGTATATATTATATATAAGTATACTCTCTCTTATATATGTATACTCCCTCTTATATAAGTATACTCTCTCTTATATATGTATAATATGTGTGTGTATACTCTCTCTCTTAGTATATAAGTATATATAAGTATATATAAGTATAGTATATTACAACGGCTACTTCTTCCCTATTGGCCCAACGGGCAACGATTACTTATGCGATTCTCTCTCTCTCAAGTTATAACTTATAAATATATACAATATATTTACATATAATATTTATAACTTATAAATATATACAATATATTTACATATAATATATGTATATATAATATATAGTTACATAATTTTGTAAGTATATACTAATACATAATTATATAAAATATAATAATGTCAAACTAATTTTTAGCATTTTTTATCAAAAAAAAAAGAAAAGAAAAGAAATTTAAAAACCTAGTTGGGAATCTTGGGATGTACTTATCTATTGTGATGCGATGAATTCCAAAATAAATTTATACTTGTAATTTATAAATAATTTAGTAATTATTAATAAAAAATTTATTTTTATAATTTTTCATCTGTAATTTGTCATTTTAAGTGATTAATAAAATTATTGTTTTTTATTAACTTTTTTTGTCTTTTTTTTGTATAATTTAAATTTTAAATAGAATTAAAAAAATAAACCGGGCCAGCCCGGAACCCGGCCCGGTCGGGCCTGGGCCCAGACCCGGCCCGGGGTACCCGGGTCCGGGCTCCGGTTTTGCCCGGCCCGGCCCGGATGGACACATCTACTCCTACAGAAAGTGCATTTGATGATTGTTTTCTCTCTGATTATTAATTCTACAGAAAGTGCATTTGATGATTGTTACATACATACCTATGATGCCTCCACCAGAAGTTGCAGATGCCACACTGTCATTACCACTGCCACTGCCAAGTTCACATGGCAAGTCAGCACTTCCATAAGCAATACCACCCTCAACAAAGCTTCCATTGTAGAAACCATCTCCACCTTTACCACCATGCCCTCCACCACCACCGAGACCAGTGCTTAAAACCTTCCCACTACCAACCCCACCTTTGCAACCTGAATAAACAGAAACTTTATTCAGGAAAGGTTTCAGTTCAATATCAAATCAGCAGTTTTATGCTTCATTACATATAAGAAGATAGGCAAGAAAAGAATGTGATAATGAAAGAAAGACAAAAATGAGTTCACAACTTCCACGGAACTCTTCAAAATCTGATTATTTGCATATACAAGTAACTTTACCAAATCCAGATGCAGTGATCATCCCTAGATGATGTACCACAACAGATCTTGCCCTGTTGAAATGAATGACAGTTCCCTCAATACGGCCAGCAACATCAATATCCTCAACACGACAAATCTGCAAAAGAATTAAAAAAACAACTCAAACTTGTAAAGAAAGTAATGAGAAAAAGTATTAGATAAAATTGCAAATAAATCGCAGAAAGAAATTGTTGTCTTGTTTAAAGACAAAAAATTAACTGAAAACTCAATAAAAATGAAGCACCTGAAGAGTAAAAGCTAATGAAGAATTCACATTGCAATCTTCAGGAGGATGAATTAACTCCACTGGACAATTTTGGAGTTCGCAAGCAAGCCTTGGGGCCCTTGAACAAACAACAGACCAAAAATCAGCATTATTATACAAATGTTAGCAAGGAAAAAAAAAGCAATCTTAAATCGACCAAACTTACATCTCATCACTCGCATTTATTAGGGGACCACGTAAAACTGAGCCAGTTCCCACCTATGAGAGAAAGTATATATTCACCAGGTATATAGCTTATTTGAGCTTGAACAAATATAGGAAAAATAATAAGGGCACAATATCAGAAGCATATGTAACAAAGGGCATGTAAACTAAGTATGGTCAGTACACGAACGAACAGTATACAACTGGGGTTTACCAAAACTGAATCCACGAAAATCTCAATTTTGCCTCTGAACATGTGTTTATCATGTTGATGTAGCTGTATAATGTCACATGACGGCAGGACTATAATGTGCTGCAACACCACCCCACGTCTCAACATTTATCAGCTTGCTCCACATCAATATAAAAGCAATAATTACAAGCTTGATCAAAATGGGACCAGCATTAAAATGGTCAACATATGGACAAGTTGGATCTTATAAGATGCTGAATACATTGCTGACGTATATACCTTTTCTTTTCTCTCTAAGAGTCAGCATTCAGCAATCTTTCAATGAGAAATTCTCTTTACTTACTACCAACCTAATAGATATGCAAGCCTAAAGAGAACACAAGGATCAGCAAGCATCTCTACTGTTCCCTAGGATCTTGGAGCTCAACTTGCTTGGAAGTTTTCCGCACTTGCTAATAAAATAAAATGCTATTAAAAAGAGTTGACTATTTTGAAAATTTTGGGTGATCAGATAATTAAGACAGGAACAGGGTGAATAGTACTTTAGCAAAGGTACTGTTCACACAAAAATTGTTATACTGCAGCAAATGATGGTAATATGCCTGGTCACAGTATTATTCAATTTTAGAATTTGTCTGTTTGTTTAACTGTTTCTTAAACAATATAGTAGCCCACAGTTCTGGGGTCTCTCTGGGACAGAAGATTCAGTAACTATCATATAGTAAAAGGCATAGACTAGTGTGCCATATGAAAGAATTATAGGGCTCTTTTAATTTTCATCTTGTGACATTCTACAAACATGTGTTTCATTTCTCTGTTAATATAAAAATTTTGCAGTATATGCAGATGATTATAATTTAAACCTGGTCAGTTATCTTAGGCCAACTTCCATATAACTGTCATCATATTTTATTAAGCACATTCTTTTTGCATTAATTCAAACTTTAAATTATATTAAAAAGCACACCAGAAAAGAGAGGTTATAGAACTTTACGACAATTCACGAAATTACATTTATTTATACCATCAGATTCAAAAATGAGAAACAAGATTATAGCGGAAGAATTACTGAATTGGTCAAAGAGAGTGAACATAAGGACCTCTGACAAAGAAAAACAAACACTCACATGAATACTATAAAAAAGCGATAGAACTAGGTGTTGTGCTTCTATCAGATCTCCAGGA
>NC_033794.1:96837487-96852953 GCF_001876935.1 Asparagus officinalis
TCCGTGTCAAACGGAATCGTTCGACGCTGGAAGAACGCATCCGCAAACGCCGCGCGCTATCAGCGCAGGCACGGGCTCAAGCCGAAGAAGCCCGTAGAAAGTTGCAAAGAGAGGTAGCCAAGAAGCCGCCACCAACTCGCAAAGTTTGGAAGCCAAAGTCTGAAGCGGCAATTCAGGCTAAGGAGCAACCTTTGCAGCCTCCAACCAAAGTTCAACCTCCGGCGAACCAAGCTAAGTCACCGAGAGTTCCCATAGCTACTCCGGGAGATCATGCAGAATCCTCCAAAAGAATAAAGCCAGTCTTGGAGCGCCTCGGTCCACTTCCTGATGAGAGAGGCAAAGCTCCAGTTCACGAGCGTTTGGACCCGATGAAGAAGCCCAGAATGACTCAACACGCTGGGGGTCGCCGCAACCCTCAACGCGACAGAGAAATCATGGCACCCAAGCGCACTACTACTCCGAGATTGGCATTTGAATGTATTACTGATGACTCCTGAGACACATTGCAAATGTCATCTAAAAAAACGCCAATAAAATAATGGCCTTCAACATGCAAACCAAGAATCAGGAACATACCCTCAGAACTACTAAATTGCTAGATTCAAGTATTGAAGTAGCAATTAGTGAATCTCCACCAGCACTGATTACCATTCTGGAATTCCACATCAATAGCATCTTTACAGACATTCGTAAAGCTCCAAATACCTAAACTAATTAAATGTAATATTATCAAATAAAGAACTTATCAAAATTCAAAGTAATGAAAACGTGTGCAGGCGCCCAGTTGAAGACATGGGTGTACTAAGAAGAAAATAGTCTCAGGAAAATGAAAGAGATAGCTACTGCAATGAAGACATTTTCTTTTTTGTTGCAAGATGAACTAGACTTGGGAATTGATAGTATAATTACAGAAAGACATCAATAAAGAAAAGGAGAAGTTTAAATAATAGAAAAAAGAGAAAAGTCTAAGATAGTGCTCATCATATGGGATAAAGAGGAAAACCTCTTCAAAAATGCAAAGTATATCCACTAACTACCTTGTGGAAACAGCTCCATTAATTCTTTGGTCCAAAAAAAGTGCAAAGAGAAGAAGATAAATAAATAATTCATAAAGGAAACGTACAGTTGCCTGACTGACATGACTATGAATTGACAGTGACAATTGTAATGGCTACTTCCCATTTGTAAGAAAGGGCAACCCAGTGAACAAATATCCAGCGATGTGCAGCGTGCAGAAAGGGGCCGGACCACTTTGGGTCTAGTGTACGCAACCTCAACTTGCATTAACAAGAGACTATTTCCACAGCTCAAACCCGTGACTTCCAGGTCACACGGCAACAACTCTTATCATTGTGCCGGGGCTCACCATCGGTTATTTCCCATTTGTGAAGATGGAAAATATTTTGGTCATCTAAACAAATAAAATTTGACAAGCTCCATTGCAGCATGGCGGTAAGATCACTTTGTAGTGTTTAAGAGGTTTAAAATCCATCTCTCCTGTGCTAGGCTACAACTATTGAAAAGAAACATAGGAACAAGTCTTGTATAGGCTACAGGAAGTTGGCCAGCATTAAAAAACAAAGATATGCAAGTCACTATGAGGTGATAAAAACTAGTGAAGAAAATTCTTCAAATTGGAGAAATTACTCTTTAAACTATTAAAAATCAACAATAAAGGTTCAACAAATGTTTGTGTGTAAAAATATAACCCTCCACCCTCACAACTTCAGAGTTTTGGTGTAGTGGAAGAGATTTTAACATGGTATCAGAGCAGCCCACAAATTTAAAGCAGATTTTGAAAAAAAATATACTGGTAACGTTAAGATGTGAGTCCAAGCTTTGGCCCATGGAAGGGTGCTTAGCTTGCGAGGAAATGTTGAGTAAAAGATTATAATCCTCAACCCTCACTAAAACACAACTTCGGAGTTTTGGTGTAGTGGAAGGGACCTTTCACAACAAATATTTGACGTGCATTTTAAATCGATAGCCGAGTTGTCCTAGAAGTTACACTAAACAATCAACCCACCAAGTTTGTCACAGCCTTTTCATTTCATCAGAATAGAAACAAGATAGTAATCACCTTGATTACTGAGTTGCTCATTAAAAGTTCTTCTGCCATAAGCTCAAATTCTGAGAAGGGATAGTGTTTCAGACCAAAATTCATCACTCCGCCAGACAACAGGCTAAGCTGTCCTTGGACCTGTGTAGCAGCCAAGAGAAACCCATTCAAGATGACATAATTGTATATTTTTACTCTAAGCAAAACCAGAACTCTGAAGTAAACAAATTTGTACTTCAAGTTAAAAGCAAAAGGACAATAATAATAATAATAACAATAATAATAATAACGGGAAAATAATAATACTGACAACAATAACAATAATAACAGAAAAATGCAAATCATCTGCTTTCGTAAATTATCCAGCACAATTGATTTCTGAAACAGCCCATTTCAATAATGTGCATCAGTTCAATGAAGTATGCGAACTATGTGGTCAACTGCTGCATAATTCGTGGGTCATACATGTGGCTGGAAGTAAGAAAGAGAAGAGAAGAATAAGGTAGAGATATTATAAAAGAGAAAAGACAAAGGAAAAAAAGAAACCTGGGATGCAGTTTGGCATTGCCATGTAAGAGCTGCACTATTGATCAAAAGGAAGTAGAGGATATGGAGGTCAAGGTAAAGTCAACAGAATACATTTCTATCAGGTATGCGTGGCCCAAAAGAACACAACTTGATTAAAGTCTTAGAAGTCAATTGACACAAGGAATGAGCCCACATCAGACACAGACAAGAGTCAGAACTCATTCACCTAAAGGCTTGTCACAGGGATAATACCGTGAGCAACAATATAAGTTGTCAGGTGCCTACCATCCACAATAAGTATGCTAACAAAAAAGCATCGGTGTTCCACACTATCACAAAATTGGCAACCAAATATAAAAGCAAAAATCTACTGATAACTCCCATTTGCTAATGACAGAAGTCGGAACATGTTCGCCTAAAGGTCTTTGTCACGCGACTAATAGCCATGAGGAACAATGAGAGTTGTCATATGCCTATTATCTTATGATAAAGATGCCAACAGATTGGCATAGTGCGGTCACAAAGTTGGCAACCAAAGCTAATAGCAAAATCTCAACATTAGTTCCATCAGGGTGATTAAATAGGGGGGAAATATATTAAGAAAAAAAAGGGATGCACCATGATAGTTGCAACTAAGGTTTTGAAAAGCTTGGATAATACCACCATGCACAAAATAAATCTTATAATCTCAGAATATTTCCACTTCGAGTTCTTAGTGGAAAATGTAGCAGCCTTAGGACACATTAGACGTCCAAAAAATGGAATAATCACCCAAATTCTTGCCAACAATATTTTATTGTAGTATCATTTTACGAGCTACGGGATGAAAAATAAATAACTTTAGATACTTGTAGAGACCAACCAATTAATTACTAATTTTGAAACACGTGAAAACTTCAATAAATTTCTCATATACATCAGAGGTGGCAAAAGAAGCTGGTGTGGGATAAAAGAATCATGAAGAAAGAAAATGCACTATGTTTACCGCCTCCCATAAGCGGAGAAGTTAAATAATCCTGCTTAAGCAAAAAACTAACACGAGTTTGCAAAGTTGAGATGAATTGTTCAATTTTCCACATGTCAGCAAAAATTAATGAGGAATGTTTACGTTAGTTTAATAGAATTAGCAGAAAGGGACCCGAAAGATTTTGAAAAGGGTTGGTTTCATAAAATCCCCCGGAACTTTATGTGGTTTTACACATAAATCCCTGGGCTTTTATTTTATCTCACAAAACCTCCCAGAACTTTGTGGTCTCACAAAACCCTGATAAGTTCAAATTTTTTCTTGACAGACCCCCTGCATGTAGCAAATAAGTATAATGTCCTTAGGCGAGAGAAAGCTCCACTTTAGTTACTTTCAATTTCACAAGCAATGGCCCCCCCCCCCAAAAAAAAAAAAAAATCTCCCCTCCTCCAAAAAAGTGCAGTTATTTTTCTCAGCATAGTATTATAGTTATTTGCACAAAATACAGGGGCAGGGTCCAATGAGAAAAGTCTAAACTTCAGGGAAGTTTTTGCATGACACCCCAAAGTTGAGGAGGTTTGTAAGATAAAAATTCAAGGCGTAAGGGCTAATTGTATATCATTGCGGTTGGGGGGGCGGGGGGCTTATTTGCTGAAATTTAACCTTTCTTAAAAATAGTAATACCTACAATATGACATTGACATTGAAAACTCAGGTTAAGAATCTAGTTTTATGTACCTTAAAGGAGACAAATTGGAAAGTTAGAATGGAATAAGAGAAGCATTGGCAGCAATGAAAATCAAGGCATTCTCATAGTCCGCACTATGTCATTTCTTTCAAAGTTTCCAGAAACTGAGACTATAATTTTTTTTCATAATATCCATCAAAGATAAACTAGTTTACTACCCCAAATAAAATGTCAGAGCTGAGCAAAAAAATAAAACATAACAAGATGCAATATTGAGCTTATCAAAAGTTTGATTGAGATACAAAACATACAGAAGTTAATATTGGCAAAAGTTTTGTTTCTCTTCATATAAAAACATAAATCGGAACAGCTGCTAATCTATACTCTGGTACCACAATATCTCAGTAGCTATAATGACTCAACAACTAACAGTTCTGCAGAAAAATAATTTTCAGATGATGAAAAATTGAATACTGTAGCAGGCATGATAATGCACAATAAAGGTTAACCAGTCAGTCGGTCACTAACCTGTACACGACTCCAAAGCAATGGAACATCAACTTTGGCTCGGTTTTTTACAAAAACATTCGTCCAAAGTGGTTGATTAGGGAATGTAAGAAGAAGTGTATCAGTCTGAGAGGACAAGTTGTTATTACAAATGATAAGACTCCGAGGAACTGCATCATAAAGGGTCCCTGCGGCACCAGAGTTCTCAGGACAGCCATGACTTATTCCACCTGCAAAAAGAAAGCATTATAAAACATAGCAATCAGGTAGTTGCACAAAGTTTCACACAAAAGTGACTAATGACTACTTTCTGCATTGACCGGGATAACACAGATGAATATAAAAGACAGACAACCAGCAGCCTACTAAGTAGTGGATCATAAATAGGTACACTATCAAAAGCGTGTGATGTAATTTTATATAAGAAGCAGTTAAGTAAATTGCAAAATATTAAATAATTTCGTATATACCCAATGACGTTTTCTTTTTTCCTAGGCATTCATGCAATCATGTCCATATTGTGTTGTGTCATGTCTCGATGTACATGTCTGTACAGCCTAGGTGTCATCCTTATCATCAATGGATACGTATATAACTGTCCAACTGTTCACTTGTGGTCATTGATGACTGTTTGTGTGTGTGTAGAAATAGAATGCTTTTTCGATGGATTTGATGGCCATTCACCGGTGGTGGTTGCTTGCGGCACTGACCATCAACTGTTCACTTGTGGTCATTGCAAGGTTTTAATTGTCAGATGTCGGGTTCATGTCGAATGGCTGAAATCCATGTCGGATAGCATAAATCGGGGACATATCGGGGAACATTGACTAAATATCGGATTGCTATATCAGATAGGCGCATATGTATAATATCATGTCCTAAATGTAATCTAAGCATTCATAAATTCAATATAAGCATACTTTATAAATTCTATAGACTAAACATATAAAAAAGTAAATAATATATGGATTTGGGTTCATAAATTCTTTCAATCGGGTTCATAAGAAACAAACATATAAAAAAGTAAATAATATATGGATTTGGGTTCATAAATTCTTTCAATCGGGTTCATAAGAAATCCTTAAACATGAGATCGGGTCAAACGGTTTGAGTATTTATCACTAAACCCAAACCCGATAACAAAAAACAGACCTTAAAAAAATACCATATCGACCGATTTTTCAAAACTAAAAAATAGGCCGATATGCCCGATATGACCCTGATATTTCCGATTTGACCCTGAAAACCGACATACGAGTTGAAAACGTCCATGTCGTGTCGGTCAAGCCCTCAAACTGATATGTCGGCCGACATTTAAAACCTTGGGTCATTGATGACTGTTTTTGGGCAGTCATCATCAACTGTTTCTTTACACGATCATCAGTTGTTGTCATTGCCAGTAAGTGATGAAGGAGAATGAAGAGAGATGGAGGGAGAGATCAAATCTTGATGCAATCTATATATATATATATATATACACACACACAATATATACACACACACACATACACGTGCGCACTCACAAACACACACACACACATAGTATTCTAGTTTTTCAGTCGTATCACCATGCCCATGTCATGTATTCATCTCCCTACTTCAGAGCTTGTAACAACAACAGTTGAAGTTAAGATAAATTATGAAATGTATGGAGGCTTTTTTACCATCCTCTAGTAATCAAAACGAAAACTGAAAACTTAAACTAATAGTTAATGAACTTCAAGAATTAACATATACCACTAAATATTCAATTTTTGGTTTGCATACCTAAAATGAACCATAATTATAGTGAATGGATCCCATCCTTACATGGGTGCTTTCCAACAACAAGTAACAATAAGCAAAATGGATTAAAAATGTCAAACATCAGAGATGAGAACAACTAACCATGAGCAAAAACTTTTGGCTCGTCATGCCTGCTGAAAATGTCAATAGCAACTCGCCCACCTCCTCCCCCTGCCACGCCATTGCCCCCTGATGCAGATATGTTGCCATTTCCGGTCCTGTTCTTAATAAGAACATTAAATTAAATTTGAATTTTACTTCAACACAATGCAAGTTCTCCTTGACTACTTAAGCATGCGCAAACTCTAGAAAACAGTGTACATATACACCATCATTCATTATTGTCAAGCTTAAATATGTTTGCGTTCAAATCAAAAAATGAGGGGAAAAATAATGAGAGATCAGTTAAAAGTCCCAACGCATGGCATGTCTACGCACAATAATAATCACTTAGACTGCTTTGTAACTTTGGTTAAAGCCTTGTGGCTTAATCATCAATTATCAATAGTCACAAGACTTATCCAGTTTTCCTTGAATAACGTTTCAATATGTAAAACTTTCAGAAAGAAAATTGGGTTTTTCTTAAATAAATCTCCCAAAAATTCATTAACTTTAACAAGTTCCCCAATACATATATGTTCTAAATAAGTCCCTAAGATGTTTTCCCATGCATCAGATAGGTTCCTTTTTGTGATTTCTGTCTAATCCGAGCTGGGGTAGGGTTCATACCTGAGTTACGATATGCATAAGCAAGGAAAACCCAATTGTTCTGATTCTTCCTGTCTGTCTCTCTCTTGAATAGCCCCCACACCCAAAGCCTACGGCTTCTAATTTTGTTTCAAAAATTTTGGACAAAAACCTTAGTCTGTCCTCTACTTCTCACTCGCTCTCAAAAACAAAGTGCGATGATATGTTAACTGTTCTTGTTTTTGCACGGTTTTGTGCATTGTCACATGTAAAAAGCTTTGTACACTGTTTTACAAAAATAAGTATCATATTCAATCTAGTGTGTACTTCATTTTTGTGCATTCCTTTGCTTTGTAACTGCCATTGTTGTTTAAGAGTTGAAATAGTGTGTAATTCATTTTGAAGATTATGTGCTCAAATCAAGCTCTATTTTTTATTAGTTTGAGCTTTGATTTTTCACAGTTTAGAGTTCTATTTAGTGCTCATTTTGAGATCTATTTTTGATGTGTTTGTGAAACTTAAGAGATGTACAAATGTATGCTTATCATGCAGGATTTTCCTTGTGAAGATTATTGAGTCATGAGATCCAGACATGAACATGAGCTCCTTCACCAGGTTATACATAAACATGAACCTTGGGCAAATACTTGAACATGATCTTTTTTCCGTTGGACAGGAATGCGTTTGTTTCTGAGTTCATGCTCTGTTTTTTCTCAGTTTTGAATTCTATTTCGTGCTAAGTTTGGGCTCTACTGTGTGATCGATTTGTGAAGTTGTAGAGATGTATAAATGTACGCCTATAATGCAGGATTATCCTTCAGAAGATTATTAAGTCATGGGATCTAGACATGAACATGAGCTTCCTCACCAAGTTGAACATAAACATGAACATGGGGCAGAATGGTTGAACATGAGCTTCTGCCATTGGAGATGAATCCGCTTTTGCTCAGTTCGAGCTTTGTTTCTTCCCAGTTTTGAGTTCTACTTCGAGCTCAGTATGAACTTTGTTTTGTGATATGTTTGTCAAATTATAGAGATACGTAAATGTGTACGTATAATGCAGGATGGTCCTTGAGAAGATTATAGGGTTATGGGATCTAGACATGAACATGTGCTTCCTCACCAGGTTGAACATAAACATGAACCTGGACTAGAACTGTAGAATGCTCGACCATGAGCTTCCGCCATTGGAGAAGAATGCAGAAAATGGAGAGGTTTGAGGGACCGTTTGGGTTTCAATGGATTATGACGTTATGGGAAGTAGCTGTTAGGGGGTTTGTTTGTAAGAAGAAGACAAGGAGTTAACGGGGAAATAAAAGGGAGTTAAGTTTATGTGAAGTTAAAATGACGGAATGAAAGTAAAGGGACCTAATGACCTATTTAATACAAGTTAAAAGATTTTGAGGGACTTATTCAAAATATCCATCTTTTGGGGGACTTATTTGAAATTAATGAAGATTTAGGGATTTACATCAGAAAAACTCAAGAAAATTTGCATGCATGTGTGAAGCTTGGTTAGCTTTTGTTGTAACAAGGACACATATTATTCATCACCATTCAAAAACTGAAAAGGTTCTAATTCTAACAAATAAAAGTAAAGCCTTCACTGTGCCACTTGCAACTCTCTGTCATAGCCTTAAACAATCATTATTTTAAAAATTTAAAGAAATGACCGCGAGTTTGGGTGAATCCACAAGATATAAGTGTGAAATATCAAGTATGAGCATTCTAATCTTTGGAGAATCATAAACTCGATGGATAACTACTAGTATCTTTGTTTGATGTATCCTAAAATTTCTAGTGTATACCATGTGTCCACTAAAGCTTCAGAATCCAACATGTGAACGGCATATGATATACACTCTTCATAAAAAAAAGTAATGCATTATTAATTAGTGCATTGTAGTATTAAGATATATTTTTCATAGTTTTTATAATACACATGTTATGATATTACTATTGCATCATCATGTATCTGCACCTTGAATTTTTTCCCCTCTCTTTCAGCATTTTGTATCCATACTCTATACTAGTATACATTGGCTTATTCTATTTTAACGAGGTGGAATGACAATCATAAGAACCACAACAAAGAACCACAACAAAAGATCTTAAGGATGTCTATGAACAGATGTAAGTTATAGTCAGAATCATCCTTACATGAAAAGGAAAGAAACTCATAACGCTTTAATTTCAAATCCTACAAGTTCATATAGGTTAGAGCCCAAGCCTGCAAAACAAAGCATCTTATACTAAATCTGGAAAAAACTAAAAACTAGATCATTCTCCAAGTCTATACAATAAACCAATGCGCATTTTAATTAAAGAGATTTCATTTGCCAAATATATCCCACATTTAAGATAATATAATAACTTGAAAAGCTTTCTAGACCTCACATTCTTACATGGACCTTCTAGAATGTCATGAATCTTATCTTCTATCTATATATATTTTCCATATTTCAACTTCTTTTGTGATGCCCAACAATTATCTACTTTCCTTCATACACCGGAAACCTTTCCGTACTTATCAGCTTTTTCAGCTCCCTCCTCTTAGACAATAGTTTTTACGCAATTTATAATTAATTAGAAACAATCTTTAACATATAACATGTTATAACTACCAAATTCCTAAAGCAATCTAAATTTCCAAACTTTGCATTCAGCTATAATGAAAGGAAAAAATTGGGCATGAGATGTCAGCTCATTTCCAAGGGCTAGGCTGGTGATGAGGTCCACCCTTATAGTCTCACGTCGAGGTGGACCTCATCCATTTCTATCTTTTGATAGCTCAATTTGCTTAATGAGACGATAGCTTGTATCCAATATCCACATAAAAATAGGGAATTTTTAGGGAATCACCCCTAACTTAAACCTTGTTTCATGATGCAATCCTTAATTACTGAAGTTTTAGAAAATCACTCCTATCTACCATTCCATTAACATAAAACCACCCATGATATTTTCCATCAAAATTTTCATACAAAACATATACTTTGACAGTTTTACCCTCTACGTTTAAATTTGTTGAACTGTGGGCATCAAAGTTAAAATTTGTGGAAATTTAGGGATCAAGATTAAATTTTGTTGAACTTTCGAGTAACAAAATTTAGTTGAACTTTGACATACGTTTCGGGCGAAAAAAAACTTCATGGTATCTAAGTGCAAAATGAAGTAGACTCTAGGTATTTTTTCGGCTAAGAAGAATTTGTGGTATCAAAATTAAAATGGAAAAAATTGGGGTATTTAATTTTAATCCCAAAGTTCAACAAAATTAAACCTATGCAGGGGTAAAACCCTCAAACTGTACCTTTTTGGAAGGAAAATTGGCTAGAAAAGTGCATGGATGGTCGAAAGGGGTGGTTTTCTAAAATTTGAGCAATTACGCGTGGTGACATGCAAGACTAGGTGTGGTTCTCTGGAAAAGCCCATAAAATTTTGACACAATTATGATAAAAGTATAATGACCAATTAACAAAAGGAGAAATTTTTTAAATAAGACCATGTCACAATTTTAATTATCAAAATTGACCTACTACAAAATTATTTATCAAAATTAACCTACTTTTTCAACCACGTCAGCAGCCGTCGCTAAAAAGAAGTCGATTCTAAAAAACACAATTTTCGTAGTATACAGATTGCTAATCCCATGTAATTAGCGAAGTTTACTAATTATACGGGATTGGGAATCCCGTACGTAATTTCAAGTTCAAATTAAACATGATTACAATAGTTGGCTAAGTGGTTCTCTCGAAGAGAGCTAGACTTCAATTAAGAGATTGGGGTTGACTTCAAATCTCATCATTGCCAACATTATTTTATTTTTTTATTTATCTATTCAGCAGTAAAAAAAAAAAACTCATTACTTGGCTAAAAGTCGAACCCATGCTCTTTCAGCCCATAACTTAACACTAATTCTTTTAACCACTTTGCCAACTCACAATACAGTAAAAAGTTTCTGAACAAAATATAGACGGGATTGTGAATTCCATATAACTAGTGCATTGCTAACTGACTTATTCTTTTAACCACTTTGCCAATTGACAATATCGTAAAAAGTTTCTGAACAAAATATATACGGGATTGTGAATCCCATATAATTAGTAAATTGCTAAATGATTTGCGTAGGCCACTAATTACACAAATTTCAATCCCGTAGACTTTCAAAACTAGTCTTTTTTCAAAATTGACCGAGTTTCAATGCTCCACACTGATATGGCTAAAAATAGGTCAATTTTGATAAATATACTTGAACGAGGTTGATTTTGGTAATTAATTTTATGATATGGTCTATTTCAAAAATTTCTTCTCAACAAAAGGGCCCTAATATCTTACAATTTGTTAGCTATGATATGGATGCTCCCGCCTGATCCACCACCGCCCATCCACCCACCATCTCCACCGTCAGCACTAATCACCCCATTCACCTCAAGAACATCCTTAACCACCATCATTATCCTCCCTCCTCCTCCTCCTCCATAATCCATCTCCAAGCTCGTGCTCCCCCCTTTACTCCCAAAGCTCCAAGGCTTCGTCAAGCTATCCCAAGCATAGACATCCCCACCCCAAGACTCCTCTGCAGTCTCCCCATCCTGCACATAACAGCTCGCTCCTCTCCCTCCATGACCGCCTCCATCCCCGTGGGTCCCCGTCCCGGCACCACTCGTCTGCTCTGGCGGATCCCCACCCAACGCCGTTGTATTCACCGCCGCTCCGTCTGCCACGCACATTCAGGGCCGGACACCCTGCACGAAACAGCAAACAACTCTCGATTTTTTGTCCCGATCCTGATCGGCGCCGGCTCAGCGGACGAATCGCACATCTGAGATACGGCAGGAGAGATAACATCATCGAGAAGGAGAACGATCGCCACCTTTGCATGTTAGAAACGTCGCCAGAGACGGAACGCTGCGATTTGAGCTCTACAAGGCTACGCGAAGTCGCCGGTGCCGTTGAGGCCGGACGGAGCATGAGATGGAGGGCCCGCCTGCCGAGCGGCGCGGAGCGGCGCGCGGAGGGTTAGTCTTTTAGTCGCGGATAGTTCAAGATCGAGAACTTGTCGTTCGCTTTCGATCCCGAGACCAGGTTAGGGTTAGGGTTAGGGTTAGGGTTAGGGTTAGGGTTTCCGAGGAGGAGGAAGAGGAGGAGGAGGAGGAATGGCATTGGGGAAGAGAGGAGAAAGTCATCAAGAAACCATAGATCTGGATTTGAGCAGAAAATTGAAGGAAAAGGTGGGGGTTTTGATGTTTAATGGTGGCGAGAGAAAAGGGGAAAGTGTTTGAGAGGGAGAGGGGGAGAGAGGAGGAAGAAGCGAGCAACGGTTAGTGGACCGAGGGATAACTGACAGCAGTTATGGTGGGTCATCGGTGCATCAAGATCCGGACAAACAAATGGCCTTTTCATAAATTTTTAAGAGGATAGTGGGCCCTTGATTTCTGGGTTTAATATATGTATATATATTTTTTTGATAGAAACTGGGTTTAATATATGGGCCTATGTTGAGCTGTTTCAATTACGAGAATGTTGGTGGACTGCGTTTTGTCGCATGTCGAGTCCGTAAAAGCCTATAATCAAATTCTTGTTAAGGACATCGAAGCCATTGTAAGTTCCGTTTGAAGCTATATATTTGTAGTTTTAAAAAAAGTTATTTGCTTGCGATGCATATTGAAGATGACGTGCATTAGGGAAAAAATCCAATCAAATTCTTATTTGGTTGCATATAAACTTTGTCATGGTGTAATATTCTAATCTTGTTCGTTTGCACATGTATTTGGTAAGGATTTCATGGATATAAAAATCATTGATATACATACCTCCCATGAAACAAAGTCATATTTAAATGTACAAGGATTCCTTTCTATAAATATTCCTAACCATGACCGATATATCAACTATTATGCCCTTTTATAATTCTTCCTACAAGATGATGGGATGTTAATATAGATGATTTTCCGGCCTCAAGCCATATGTTGTTGAGTGTTTTTTAGTATTTGGTATTATTTATTTATTTATTTATTTATTTATTTTTGGGAAAATGGTCGTGGCCATGGTTGCTTTCATTCAATCTGAACAGATACTCTTAGATGTGATACAAATAGTAGAATAGAATATATTTGATAATTCTTAAAGGGACCAATAGCCACATAGCTCGAAGGATACAGCGCTACGACGATAGAGCAAGCAGCCACTGTTATACCCCTAAAAATATTATTGTTAATCTCCATTGAGCAGTAGATACGTGTCTTGTAGTTTATACAGCTAAGTCAAAACCAAAATAAACTCTGCCTCAGCTCGACCAATTGTTCGGCCGACGTCTCGCATAATCGAGACAAAAGGTGGTACTACTCGGCCAACCCTTTAATTAATTCCCCGGGCAATCCAACTCGACTAACTATTCGTCCGACATCTCACGTAACCGAGACAAAAGGCGATATTTATTGTCCAACCTGGCCAATCACCTCTACGAATAACCCCTACTCTGCCCAAGCCATCAATATATATTGTCGACTATCAACTGGACGACTAAGAGAGTTAGTAGTTTTCTCGAACCCAGTGCTGACAGCCACCTAGCCTTGCATTAACTGTCCTGACAAAGTCATTATTGCTCTAGTCAATAAAGTCTTTATGACTTATCAGGCCCCGTTAGCGCAAAGCAGCTGTTATTGTTTAGCATGAAACACCTGGACAACACCTCTTTCATAGCAGACGACACCTATCTGCTATTTGCTAACTCAGGTGCCTAGTTGGACTCGGCCCAGGTTACTTTCTTGCCCATTAGAACCACTATAAAAAGGGGAGGCACATCATGAGGTAACTTTCTCTGATCTTTTTTTTATCCTACTAATAGCTAACTCTATATTTCCCCACTCAAGATCACCTATTGAATTGATTGTCGGATGAACAACCGGAGAACCGAACTCTAACATCTTACGAGTTTCTTCTTGTGCAGGGAAGAACAGAAAACCCAAGAGCCATACATCAGAAGGAGAGAGAGAACCCTAATAACTCCAAAAACTATAAATTATTCACTGTTTGATAACTAACATCAACAATTTGGCGCCCACCGTAGGGGCCTTCTTTCTTCTTCGATCATGATGTCTAGTTCTAAGCGTAGGCTTATCCATCCAGTCCTTGAAGAACCATGTGCAAGCTACATCAATCAAGTCCAGCTGGAGGAATTCGCCTAACGGTTTTCTCAGATGGAAGCATCTTACCACAGCTCAAGAAATATTTTCAATAATCTTGTTTATATATGTTACATATGATATAAAATCCTTTT
This sequence comes from Asparagus officinalis, assembly GCF_001876935.1. NCBI lineage: Eukaryota > Viridiplantae > Streptophyta > Magnoliopsida > Asparagales > Asparagaceae > Asparagus > Asparagus officinalis. The sequence goes on from NC_033794.1 coordinate 96,851,985, forward strand.
GAGTTTTAAATCTATTTTGCTACATTCTAGCAATATCATAACTTTTCACAAGAATACAAGGCCGAGTCACTACAACATAGTCGACTCATTTTAAGACCTTGGCACCAACTTAAGTCCAAGGCACGTATCAAAAGACAATTGTGTCATTGCGAATAAACCCAAGGCATGAGGTCCAATCGAGCCGACTCGTAACCAAAAGACTTTAGTACCTTTTTAGGGTAAACCAAGACACACATGTTAGCCCTTATATTTTGATGATGTTTTACAACCACCATTATCGGTACTAATTGCTTGTTGAGTGATAATGTAGTTTATATATATATATAAAGCATGTTAGTGTCATAAATGGAGGATTGGATGGAATATGCGCTACAACGATGATACCCAAAGAAGGAGGAGGCATAGTGATGAAGCAACGTTCATTTAAGAACACCAAATGTAATAAGAAGCATCATCAACTCAAGCTGCATCAAGACTCAAGGAATTATATTCTATGTGAGGATATTAGCTAGTTTTTATTCTCTCTCTAGTACTAGAATGTAGGCAAGTAGTTTAGATTCCATTTGAAGCTATTGGGATATCACACACACGTTTTCATACTTATAGTTTTAAGCGTTTTCATAAAATATCATTTTCATAAGTATGAGGATCTATTCGCAAAATTCATTTTCCAAAAAATTTGCTTTTAATGTTAAAAACATTTTACAAAGTTTCATAATTTTTGGAAGTCAATTAAATATTTTACAGATTTTTTAAGAGTGTTAAAATCAGTGTTTTCGTATGTATCAGTTTGCGATCGACCGCCACGGTCGACCGCGCCTGAGTTCATTCGTCAGTGGGCATCAGAAACGTTCGCAGTCGACTGTTGCGGGCGACCGTGAGCTTGAAATTTCCCATGGTCGACTGCAGAACTCTCTGGAAAATTTCTTCGTTTCTGAACTGGCTCGCGGTCGACCGTGAACATTGTAC
>NC_033794.1:96853953-96855670 GCF_001876935.1 Asparagus officinalis
AAGACACCAGAATTCCAATCTGGGGATTTTTATCCCGAAGCCTAAGTAGGGATAGGTCAGCGTCTAATATATGTTGCCGGGTAGCCTATTCCCGTAACAATGGCGAAGTTTACGTATTCAATATCGTAGCATCAAGTCTAAAGGAGTTCATTCCTTTAGCACAACGTCACGTGCGGAACGGACTTAAACAATCCGCATGCAAGCCCGATTCAAACGGTAATCGGTAAAGGCACGCCAAATCCGTTGAAGGCTGAGGGTTTGCCAAAAACCTTAAAGTCTACGTCTGATACACGTCGCTGTTTAGTCTTTTCACAGGAGAAAGACGAAGTCTACGTATTCAATATCGTAGCACTAAAAGAGTTAACTCTTTTAGCATAACGTTACATGCGGAACGGACTTAAACAATCCGCATGCTAGCCCGACTCAAACGGTAGTCGGTAAAGGCTTATCAAACCCGTTGATGGCTGAGAATTTGCCAAAAATTCTATAAATACGAGTCATTAACGTATCAGCTTCATTAGTTGGTCTCATGACTTGAACATCCAACAAACTTCAGGATAAGATCCACACGTGCAGATGAATCAGCTTTAATAGTTGGTCCTGCAGCCCAACATTCGGGACCGTCACGCTCCAATGCCTTAAGAGCTTAAACTGTGTAGACTCCAGCAAACGTACGAGTATAAACTGTGTTAACGCCGGTCAACGCGTTACAGTAAAGATCGATGCCGGTCAACGCATCAGCAATTTCGCCAAAATAAGGCAAAAGATGACTCCAAGGATTTCAGTTACAATCAGATATGAATTCCCGACGGAGAGGATCAGTTCAAAGCCAACTCAATGGCACGAGCTAAGTTCAAAAAGTTACGCACCAATCTCAGTTCAAGATTTCGACAGCGGTCAGACGATAAACGCAGCGCCGGAAGAACTTCACCTATTCGACGAAACAATAAATAGATTGAAGACTGAAGAAGTTAAGAATTGAGATAGTTCAAGGTCACTCTACGAAATTGAGGAGATGGCCTATCTTATCCAAAGCATTCCAGACTCCTCAATAAAAGAATGAGTCTGGAATACTTTGGAGGGGGTATCTGTAGGCGTCTAAAAATGCCTATAGGTATCCACACACAGCTCGAGACAGAGAGAAGACGACGAACATTGTTATCCGAGTCTAAGAGGATTATCTGACGCCGACAAGCGCCTGAAGCAAAACGGCGAATCAAGTGACCTGCGCGCTAGAGAGAGAGAGAAATAGGTATGCTTGGTACAAAGCATAAGTTTTTGTGCTTGGTAGTGATGTGGAATATTCTCCTCATATATGAGAAAAATGGGTATGCTTTGTACCAATCATAAATTTTATACTTGGTAGTGATGTGTCATATTCTCATCCACTCATTCTAATTCTCAACCACTCCCCAACCCATGTGAATGTGGGTCCCGATTTTAATGAATGGAGGGGAATATGTCATCTCATTACCAAGCACAAAAACTTGTGCTTTGTACCAAGCATACACATCTCTCTCTCTCTCTCTCTCTCTCTCTCTCTCTCTCTCTATATATATAAACCACTCCCCAACCCATGTGAATGTGGGTCCCGATTTTAATGAATGGAGGGGAATATGTCATCTCATTACCAAGCACAAAAACTTGTGCTTTGTACCAAGCATACACATCTCTCTCTCTCTCTCTCTCTCTCTCTCTCTCTCTCTCTATATATATA